>NC_142418.1:12387500-12687500 GCF_059516105.1 Syngnathus floridae
GACGGCATGTCTTCAAACAACCAGTCAAACCAGAGACAAGTGGAGCAGTTTGCTCATGAAGAGTGGGTCATAATACCTGCTGAGAGGTATGGAAGTCTCATTGAAAGTTACAAAAATCAGCTAAAATTAGGGGTAAATCCTGTTTTGTTCATATATAAGCCGCACCGGACTATAAAATGCAGGTGTTTTAAATTAAATTTCCTTCTTTCTATTTACTGTATCACCGAAACAAATCCTCTTACAATACCATAAAAATCATGAAAAATCCTTAGAATAGCCGCACCAGACTATAAGCCATAGGGTTCAAAACTTGTGCCAAAAGTAGCGGCTTATTTTACAGAAATTACAGTAATTGCCTCATGTCCTTTGACCTTTGTCCTTTGTTCTTTTATGGCGAGATAGTGTAATTTGAAGCTATTTTATATAGACTCACTTTCATACAAGGCAAGTTCCGATGGATTGAGAACGACACGTCGACACGAAGAATAATGTGAACATTACAGTGGTCTTGAAAGACTGCTAATGGTCCTTTGAGCAATTATCCTTGACCAAAGGGTTTCTTTTAAATGTTGCAATTTTCCACATAATTTTCATTTTCCATAATAGCATGCTTATAATGTGCATGAATGACAAGCGTGAAAAGAACCATGGAAATGTGAATGGAGAGAAAAATGTGAAATTATCCACTTTAAAGTGGTTCACCTTGCAAATGTCTCTTGTAGAAAATGTGTTTACAATTTTGTCATCTTGTGTCTCAAAATTGCACGTGTGTGCCAAATGGGTCTGTGGTTGTACTTTTGCAACAATAAGCACAAGGAGATTAATTCAAAACAGAGTAACTGCTAATCTGTTAATTTGTTATTATACTGACCATAGAAACGCCCCGCTTCAGCTTTTAGCATCAACTTGTGAAGTAGACAAGAGACCACCATGAGTTCAAGCCCTGTTTTTTATGTGACATTACTTCCCTTCTTATTAATTTTACAGTTGTCATTGATTGTTGCTCAACTTTCTTAAATGCAGAAACTGTTCAGAAATATTGTAGGTTTGGTAAAATTGCGAGACTTTCATCTGTATGTGCGCGCAAAGGTGTTGGTGAAAAAATAAATGTTAAAAGTAAGCATAGTGCCCTTATTGCCTTCATTTGTTGAAATTATTTTCCCAAGAAGACATTTGAACACTGCATGTAAAAGAAGGAACACATTTACTGACTACTATAACTACAAGAACTCCAATATAAAAGGCACTTTATAAACATTATTCAACGCATCGAAACAAATACAAAGTATTTTGTTTTACCATTTCCTGCATATTTTCTTTTCACCATGTAATATAGTTATGTCTGGCATTTAACAAAAGCTTTTAACTTTTCTATAATGCCTAATTTCAGAGCACAGTGGGACATTTTAGCAATCATTTTTTCCCTGCAAGATTACAGTGATCATAAATGCATTACAGCAAACCAGTTTGGGGCCGTCTTGAGTGCACTGCTGGGCTGCGATGAGTGTGAGGGACGAGAAAAAGCTGCACCTTTCTGTCCTTTGCGGAGTTTGAATGTTCTCTTCATGTTTGCCATTTTTTTCTGCATACTTCAGAATTTCATCCCATTGCCCAAAAAAGGTTATTTGGTTAATCACAGACTTTTGTCATTAGCTGTAGTCCTCTGTTACAGACCAGCTTGTGGGGGAAACGGCAGTTGAGGCAAAAACCTGCGTCTTACAAAGAAATCCCGCTTCCTGATGATGTTGTGAGTAGGACATAAAAATGGCCAGTGACAATGAACAGTTTTCAAATTATGACATTTATTTGTATAAATATTATCTGTATACGTTTGACTAAACTTAAGTTTGGTAAATCACAAGCGATAATCACAGCTATTAACTTTTTTGCTTTAAATGTAAGCCAGAGATGCAAATAAAATTTGCAAAAAAAAAAAAAAGGATAACATTTCTGAGATGCAAACAAAATAAAATCCCTCCAGCGTCTCCTGGGTCATCCTCAAGGCCTCTTCCCAGGGCGGCATGCCTGGAACATCTCACCAGGGAACCGTCCAGGTGGCATCCTAACCAGATGTCCAACCCACCTCATCTGGCCCGGGATCTTTTTCTTTTGGTCATGACATACAGTTTGTGACCATAGATGAGGGTAGAAAAGTAGATTGACAGTAAATTGAGAACTTCAGCTCAGCTCGCTCTTCACCATTCTGCCCTCACTTGTGAACAAGACCCCAAGGTACTCGAACTCCAAGATACTTAGAGCAGGATCTCTTCCCTGACATGAGGAGTGCATTCCACCCTTTTACAACCGAACACCATAGTCTCAGATTTGGAGGTGCTAATTTTCATCCCAACCGCTTCACACTCGGCCGTGAACTGCTCCAGTGAGAGCTGGAGACACCTTTCCTTGTAACGTGCAATTGACCAAAATATTATATGATGAACTGAAATATTAGCAAGCAATTTTTTTATTTTGTGGTAACTGATTTGAAAAGTAGTTAGAAATCAAATTTGATGCCAATCAGAAACATTTAGGAGCAATTTCTGTTGCTCATTCTGTTGCTCGTTATTCAAGAAACGGTATATAGTATTACTAAAGTAGTTTACTAAACCTCTGAAAAGGCCGCACTCATTGTATTTGGTCCTTTATGCTACTTTATGAATCCGTTTTTCAGAATCGAAAATAAGCCAAAGAGGTAAGAAATTTTGAGCTTTCTTGTCACCCAAGGTCAGCCGTCCTCTCAATTAGGTTGGAAATAAAAGAAGCGAGGTCAGAGAATTCAGTATTTAGCCACAGTAAGGGAGGCCAAGCTCAAAGGGAGTGCTTAAAAAGAGGGCATGCAAGCTTGTTTTGCTCCACTTTCACGTCCCCCAATTCTGACAGAGTTAAATGGCCTTGGCGGGGGACTGAGCGGCTGTACACATTACAGCCAAGACTCAGCAGCGAAAGTCAAAGAAGGCCTGTAATTTCTGCCATTTCAGAATGTGAGCTGAAAATCAGAGTGATGGGCACTTTTCTATTATTATTCCTTTTGCAGAGTGCTGGCTGTAGGAAACAAGCAGCATTCGGAACATGTCCATCAGTCGCTGCAAGCATTCAGAAATTATATTTGTTATGCTGTCATCTACAGTTTGCAACACTGAAAAGCAAGCACAGAATTGCATGTTAAGGAAGGGAAAAAAATGCCATCTTGCACCTGTCCTCCTTCCATCCCGGTGTAGCCTGTCCTGGGTAACCATCGCTCACACTGTAAAATACTGTAAATTCCTTTCAGGGTGTTGCTTTGGTAACTCCTACATTGAATTTTTTGGAATTGACTTCAAATCAACAAGACAATCAACCATATTCATAGATGACATACATCAACCAGACATCCTTCTCAAACTATAACATTTATCATCCAAGGTTATCAGCTCTTGATTCATTAAAGGAGATAAGCATTTTCCACACATTTTGAAACAGTTTCTAGGCGTCACATATGTCTGTGACATAGCCTACTTTGGAAAATATACCCCGAGGATCAAGAATTACAGCACAATTTATACTTTGATTCTCTTATCTTGCTGAAAGCAGCCTGTTTGTGAGCCAGCCTTCATCTCACCTCACCAATAGCCAACACAGATTTCATTATTGTGCCACTAGCAAATGATTGAGCAAATGGATTATTTTTTCCAATGAGCTCATAAAAGATATACTTGTTTGATTTCACATCTGATGGGTACACATCTGATGGGTACACAGGATTCAGAGATCCAATTATTTCTATATGAAAGATAAACATGTTTTTTTAATCATGAATTATATTATTATTATTATTAATCATTAATTCATTCATTCGGTAGATATAATTATTATCCATTATGTATTTCCTTTTTAACACAAGTCAATTTTTTCTTTTAAGAAACAGTGGTGCCCTGAGATAGGTGTGACACAAAATACAAGTTTTTGAAGATTGAAGTCACCATTTGCTTGACTATCGTTACTATTTTATTTTATTTTTAATTTGATTGTGAGTAAACATTTAAGACACGAGCGCTGTATGGTGGTAATGAACTCAACTCACTTCAGAAGAAGCCACACTTTTGCAAATTGCAAACCATTCGTCTTAAAAAAGAACATTCAAGCTTTTTAATGCCTTTACCGTCAAAGTAAAAGAAAATTACATCTAGCGTAATCAAATCAACTACTACATAACGTTGCTTTAAAGGCTGCTAGCGACTAAATGCTCATCCATAATAGGGAACGGTCATTGATAAACTAACAGCACATTACCAAAGCTTCTGACTATTTGTGAAAAAACAAATTGTTTGTTTTGTCTTTGTTACTGCATTTCAGTCATCCGTTCTATCAAAAACAGCATACAGGAGTCAATAACAAAAGCTGGACAAAGACGTTACAAATATCCCATTGTGCTGCTCATTGGATAAAAAAGACAAAACATTCGCAACGCCAACAAATTGGGCACCATTTAAAGGTAATTAATTGTGCTTACCGCTTTTACAACAGAGAAGCCATCTAGCCACCATAGATTTTGGTTTTGCGTACCAGGGCAACTGAGGTCAACCTCTGGGACGAAGCAATGTTTTGGATAATACAATCGTTTATAAGATGAATGAATGTGACTTTTGTGTCTGTCTTTTTACTTTCTGTTCCAAGACAAGCAAACGCACAGGCTTTCACCCCCTATTGAAATGATTTTGTGAAATTACTATGGCATTACTAAAAGATGTCTTTGAAAACAGCTCTCCATGGTGCAGACGTTTCAGTCATGCTTATGAATAAAGACATCCAATAGAATAGGCAAAGCCTGTGCATATTAATACTATAATAGTTCATGTTGATGGACAAACTTGTTTACAGACAGAAAATAAATAATATGAAAGAGAGACGTGATTGTACAAGAGTCTAGTCAATAAAGACTAAGTGGATGATTGAGCTCTTGGGGTAAAAACATATATCTAGTATTTGGACTATTTTTTGTTTTGTGGAGCTAGAACATCAACTCTCCATTACCCATCATCACTTTTTTTCTTGATGTCTCTTACTTTCAATCCCTCCCTCCTTTTTTTCTCAGACCAGCCCATAGGTTTAAAGGCGAATGAGTTCTATGTGAGCACTAATTAAAATCACTGCTAGTTATCTGATCGGAACAGCAGTTCACATGGATGTGGAACTGCAAGCACCTGTGCTGCAGCATGGATCTACGTGTTTGGCATCTGTTCACCTAAGTATGTTTATATACACACCACTGTATCCTATGCGTGCGTGTGCATGCAAGTGTGTGTATGTGTGCGTGTGTGCATGTGCGCGTGTGCGTGTGTGTGTGTCCAAGGCTGCGACGTTGGACAGCTGCTCTCTCTCGGTGAACATAATGAATTACCTAAAAGCCGTTAAGCCAAACATGGCTGCACTGGCTGCTGGTTTACCTAAGGCTGATAGGACCATCTGCCCAGGTGACCCATTGCTCTTTAATGTTACGTAACCAGACTCTTATCTGCTTGGGTGGGGCCCCATTGCTGATTAAAAACATCAGGACTCCATCAATTACCTGGGTGCTTTTGTGCGTACATGCATGCGTGTGCATGTGCAGGTGAGCACCTAAAGGCTGCTTTTAAACTCAGTTTGACTTGGATTATGCAGTTCCATAGTTGACACCTTTCTGAGATCATCCACCTCAAAGGCAAATGTGTAGAAACCTTCATTCATTTGCACCCTAGGTCAATGGTGGTTTTCATCAGCAGCAGGCAGCTGTTGCAGACAAAAACAAAATAATTACCAATCAGCTAGCAACTAGCTGATGAACATAATGGAGCATTTAACAGCTAACAAGCCAGGTTTTTGCCTCAGGAGATGTGGTGAGGTAAAAATAAAGAGCAAAAACGAAAAAGGAATGCAAAGATCAGACTTGCAACAGAATGTATTAACTGTACCTCAGATAAATTCCTTAATGATTTTGAATGCTCAAAAGTTTATCATATACAAAATATTACTGTTTTCATACCAAGCTCAGATCAAGTTTAATGATTGGAATTTATACGTGTATATTTCGTTTTATTTCATTTCTTTTTTTTTTGAGAGTTCAGCATCTATGGCTTTATCATGGCCAATACAGACAGAAAAAGAAAACCAAACAACCAAATAATGACCAAACAAATAAATAGCTAAAATAAGTTTTTTGACATTAAGACATGCAAGTTCAAAACCATTAAAGGTGGGACCTTTTTTTTTCCAAAACTCAGCTGCATTTTCATATTCAGCGCAGAGCAAGTCAAAATATGCTCAATTGATAGAGAGCTATAACAAAATGTACAAAATGTACAAAGTTAACAAAATATTACTTGTTAATCTAGATTATAAATACATATATATATATATATATATATATATATATATATATATATATATATATATATATATATATATATATATATATATATATATATATATATATATATATATATATATGATACAATTTTGTAGAGTAAGTCTTCCCAGAACAGTGGAAGCTGTTATAACTACAAAGATGGGGACCAAATTCATGCCTTTGTCTTTATCACGTTCTGAAGGTGTAATAGCCAGGTGTTCCAATATTTTGGTCCATTATATCGTATTGTGGTACTCGGTATGTTACTCTGATGTACAAACACACATCTGTTCCTCAATACAGGGCTTCAGTGATGAAAAATGAAATAAAGATGTTTGTTTTGTTATTATATTATCCTACTAAATGACTATCGGCAATCATGCTTTAGCAAGTTCACCATGGCAGGATTATGGGCAATAAAACCTGTTTAAGTGTATATAATAAAAACTTTAAGTTTACTGATGAAGTCCGTGCAGGTAGACAAAACAGTAAATGTATGCATTTATCATTCATTGGCTTCCTTTGTGCACTTTCCACTATGTGTCATCTTTATTCAACCTCAGTTTTGGTGGCTTTATGTCAAGCTGCATCAGAAGTCGACTAACACAGTCAAATGGCACAATAATTTCACCTGCATGTCAGCTTGCTGTTTCACAACAGCACAGCCATATTAAACATGCACAATTTAAAAGGTAAAAATGTGAAACATCACTCTGCTGGCAGGCATTAGCAAAAGCTTGCTGTGTTTGTAGCTCCTGGGAAACCACTGATTGAAATATTTCATATCTGATTCTATTTCCCATTCAATTAACACTGCTTTGTTTTTGGCAAATTTTATCAAAAGAGCAGGCTAAACAAATTAAATAAAACATAGCCTCGTTTTCCAATTAGAGACACGTTATGTCTGACTTATTTTGTCACTCATTACAATTAATGCAATATTTAAATTATACATCTATACACTAGATGGTCACACATATTTGAGTTCAGTTCAAATCATCATTACACTTGACTGAGCAATAACTCAAAATCTAACACATGGCATGCTGCATGAGCCAAAAGAACAATCGCTAATATTTGGGGCAGATTCTAGTATTTGATCATTTCATTCCTGTGCCAATTCACCACAACACCACTATTTATCAATTGAGGGGCGGATACTGCAGGACAGCACACTTTGTGCATAAAGATTGCGAGTCTCCTCTTTCAAATCGTAGTAGTGTTGTAGTACCAAGACTTGCATGGTGTCACAGGCAGAGTACTAGAAAAAAGTAGTAGTAAAAAAAAAAAAAAAAAATACAAGAAGCTACAGCAACAACACATGTTACGATTGCCCACTCTTGTGCTAGTTGTTTTTATTGTGGTGAATAACTTAGGAGACATGAAACCAGTCACTTTCTACTTTCTAGATTTAGTTGCCTCTTTTTTATTGTTGCCTTTTACATCACGATCATGGAATTTGTGCTTCAACCAACCTGAGTGTCGACAACACGCATATAGATCTGTAATCATTAAAATTGAACTGGTGGAACAGGCTGTGATAGTTATCTGAGCAAGTTAACACAAAATCATACGTGTGTTTGTATACTGTATGTATATGTACTTATAGTGCCCCGATGGATCGCCACCTTCGTGGTGGGGCACTTTGCGCGTCTCCATGACCCCAAGAGCTATATGTCGGCGGGAGTCTTGTATTCCCAACAGGGTTACCCAAGCCGAACAGGTCGAAGCGTAGAGGCCAGACAAAGAGAAATCCAGTGCTTCGGGGATACACATATAGGCAGGTTTCCGAAAGACCGGATCTCTGGAAGTCCCGTGCGACTGCACTCACCTGAAGGTCGTCTTGAGCTTCTCGTGCCACTGGAATATGGTGGGTGTGGTCATGATTGTGGGGGAAGGAACTGTGCGCCCCATCCCCCACACAAGTCCACTCTTTGCGCAAGCATCAGCGTCTTCTATAAAGTCCTCTGGCGACAGGATAAAGCGACGGGGGCAGGTCAAGGATGTGACAGGAGGCTCCTAGCTTGAGTCCTGCACAGGGGCGGCGTAGGTGTGATGATCATTGGAAGATTGGGATTCAGGAACAAGATCTTTCTTCGGCAGCTGCCAATGTAACTGAGCAGCCCTATTGAGGGTCAATCAAGACACACAAAAATGAAATGTGCCACTACTGTTCATGGCTCGCTCTTAAAATCCATTATTGACCTTGACCTACATGTGTGTGAAAGGAATACATGTTGCAATAGTTCAAGTAAATCAAACCTCTCAGCAGTTGTATGCAAAGCATGCTCATTTCAAAAGTGGGGTAGACAACAACAAAACATTCAGCAGCACAATAGCATTTTCCACAATGGTTTCCTAGTTTGCTTCGTACAATGGTGCACAAAGCGCCTTCAAATTGCACACCTACTTAGGAAAATGAAGAGTATTTTCATGTTAGTATTTTCGTTTCACAGGAAATACAGTGGCAGTTTCTGCTATTTACTAACTGGGAATAATTAAAATAGTTTCATGCATTTGATTACAGCTCAAGCAATAATGTTGCTGCATATCTATCTATCTATCTATCTATCTATCTATCTATCTATCTATCTATCTATCTATCTATCTATCTATCTATCTATCTATCTATCTATCTATCTATCTATCTATCTATCTATCTATCTATCTATCTATCTATCTATCTATCTATCCATCCATCCATCCATCCATCCATCCATCCATCCATCCATCCATCCCAGAAATGCAAGCATCTTTCCCCTTGCTCACTCGAGAGGCTTTTCTAAGGACGAGTGCTTCTTGAAGGTGAAACAATATATTGCACATTTTGATTCAAGTCAAGTCAGTTTTATTCATATAGCCAATTAACTCATATAGTGCCAGCCCAGTTATAATTGATTGATTGTTTGATGTCTACAGTTGTCTATGGCAGTGAATGAGCTAACTGCTTCCATGTTTGGCTGGTTATGGCTGCGAGACTTCTACTGGTGGTTTGCTGTACACTTTCTGGACATTATTTCTGGCTCTTCTTCCATGAGCCAAAGTAGATTTTGTATTTAAATAGTGTTATTTTGTCATGTTTATTCCAAACTTGTTTCTTTTTGAATGTCTAACTCATGTAGTTATATAGCTTCCCAAGAGAAGGCAGTTTTAATAATTATTTGTTCCATCTCTATAAATATCTGTTTTTTAAATCAGTCCTAAACTTTGCGTAGTTACTTCAGCTTTTTGAAAATCAGCATGCGGAATCCAGAGAAAATAGAGACCTTGCTGATAAGCAGAGCACCGCGGTTGGTGTGAATTGACACGCGGACTCCAATTTTCTTTTTCTTGCTCCGTCTTTACGGAGCTCCTTCTGTATCTTTTTCGTAGTCAATGTGAACTGATCATAAGTATGTGCGCATGTCGTGAATGTTTTTAGTTACGGTTCTTTTCATCTTGCAAACAATTGCAAAGGCGTTCACCTGACATTCCCAAAAGGTTTAAATGGTTGCAAACAGTTTTTCTTTTCACCATCAAATTTTGAACACGTTCAACATTTCTTTGCGACAAGAAATGGCTGTTTGAAACCAGTAAGATTGTTGCCAAATGAACGAACCATGTGGGAAAAATAATATTTGCTCCATGCACACATACTTGCCAATCTTTGTCATCGGTGAGCTGGGAGATATGGAAGAATATACTTCATACTGCTGAACAGTATGTGCAGGTTACTCTACGCCTGTTGCTAGGGTACATACTTTGTTCATGTATCCGGCTGGTCCTCAAATTAGCGACCAACATTCTTACATACCTGTGTGAAAATAACATGTTCACGCAACCACAAGTTCCGTTGGATTAATCTCGCATGTACACTTAATCATGTATGCTTTAGGTTCTTGAGGTCTTCCTAACTACGAAGTCATTGTTCTCCATGTGACACATGGTTACATAAAAATGAATTTACACACACATGCACAACCAACACACAACACATCCACAACAGATAGGACCAAGTTCAAGTAAAAAGCAAGATTTTGCTGAGCTCAGTGTACGAAACTTTTTCTTTGCAATTAACTTAAAATCTCATGCACTGATTTGCATTTGTTACATTTATTAATTAAAACCTGCCTTTACTTTAGATTTTCTCCCACCTCCACCATGAATGCAACATTCTGGACACGAATGCATTCGACTTTAAGAAATCATGATGGAGAGCTGCACAACAAAAATTGAGCTAACAGTCGTGTTATATTTTTGCTTGTATGGTGTAAAAGTGATAATTTTGTCCATCTGCTACCCCCTGCCGAGGCTCGGGGCATGGACGCCGACTTCTCTGAAAGAAGTAAGGGTGTGTGTCATGAGTAATGACGAATCTGCTGTTCATGTTCTGACAGATACATGTAGTACATTCATCATTGATTCCAACCACCTATGGCACACCATGGTAACTATGAGCAATTATCAAGAATGAAGTGGGATCTACAATGTCCTCCATAATTATTAGCACTCCTGATTGAGATGTGTTAAAAGCCCTGAAATAAACTCATTATGCAAAAACATTTTTTTTTATATATGAAAATTACCCAGTAGAAATGGTTCACCAGACATTTCATCAGAATCAAGCTCGTTCCATTGCTATTTCAGTCCCTAGACCTCAACACAATCAAAAACCTGTGGAGAGGTGGAAGAGGAGAGGAATGGTTGAACATCTCTTTCTCTTTTCTTACATCTTGTTAAAACATTGTAGCAGAAGATGAGGCGCTGTTCTGTGGGAAAAGGTAGTACGTGTTAACATCAGGGGGGCTAATTCATTTGATGTAATTTTTTTTTTTTTTAATTTGAGACTTTTAATGTGGGCAGCACGGTGGGGCACTGGTTAGCACGTTGCCTCACAGGTCACAGGTATGGGGTTTGACTCTTCCTGTTGCAAGTTCTCACCGTGCCTGCGTGGGTTTCCTTCTAAAACAAGCTAAGGTGAATTGGGCACTCTGAATTATCCTTAGGTGTGCCTGTGAGTATGAATGTTTGCTTGTCTATGTGTGCCCTGCGATTGGCTGGTAACCAGTTCAGGGTGTCCCTCGCCTCGCGCTCAAAGACAACTGGGACAGGCTCCAGTGCACCCGCGACCCTCGTAAGAAGTCGTTCGGATAATGAATGGATTCTTTATGCACATACTATATTCAAGGTGGGATTTTTCTCTTTTTTGTTAAATTTGGTCCTATAATATTTGAGGATAAATGGATTTCTTAGAAGCTAAAAAACACATCTTAAAGGGTGGCAATTATGGAGGCCAGAGAAGAACAATTAAATGTTTTTCCACTCGATGGCAGACGGTAGAAATTACCTGTGCAAAATATCCACCTATTGCCATTCGTACAACTAAATTATAGCTTTGCATTCAGTTTTGGTGGCAAAATTTCAAATGAATTTAGAATTGAGACAAGCTGATTATTAAATCATTATTGTCTTTATTTCATTTCGTGATGTGAGGTGAAGTTTTTCTAATGTAATCTTCCAATAAAGCTTGGATGAAAACTGATTTCAATCACGTGCCCACAAGTGTAGAGATGATGAAAAGGTGGTGAATGTGATGTGAAAAACAAATTGTGTTGTTTTAGTCCCCAAATTATTTAATTTTCGTTAGTGCATCTCAAAAAGGGGAAGGAAAGAAGTCCTTTAAAGCTCACCCTGCCTCACAGATTTTTTTTTTTTTTTCTGCTGCGCTCTTTCACTCCCTCGTCGCCCTTTTTGTTGAGCTAATAATGCCATGATAATTTCTTTGATATTTCAAACCAAGTAGGGTGCGGGTTGGTGGTGGGATGTGGGGGCTGGACGTGACATTGGCAGTGACGTCATGTCCCGCTAAAGCTGACAGACCTCCCATTGGGTCGGGGGAAGCTTTTTAAAGGAGCGGGCATGTTTCGCAGGTTCTACTTCTGACGGCTCTCCTCGCTTCAGCGGGGGGACTTTGCGGCGGCTTTCGGACTGTCAATCATGAGGTGAGACTTAATGCGGATTTGACATGCAAGCGCCTCGGGAAATGAACGCGTAGAAAGCGAAAAGAGGTTTAATCGAAAGGGGCGCTAGTTGGATCAGAAATAAAACATGACATGTATAGCTATGGATAATATACGTTGATGTTTGTAATAATTTGTCTTTCCTTGACTGCAGTTTCTTTTTGTCTCCCTCGCTTTAGACGTGATGAAGACGAGGAGGCGCTCCACCTAACAAGATATCAACAGGTATTTGGAGCAACTCAAAATAGATGGCGCACTGCAAACACATGCATGCGCGTGACACTTAGGTGGCAATGGTACTTACAGGCTGTATTGATCTCACTAACGGTGGGCACCTCAATTAGCAATAATGGCAACATAGTGATTAGATTGAGAAAAGCTCTCCTGCAGACCCAAGCAGAGTGCAACCTGCTGGTGACCTGTAATGGATTAGCAGCAGCCTCTTTGGGCACCCTGGGGTCAAATGACACCCGCTCAATATATTATTACCCCCCACCACCATCACCACCACCACTCTTTTTGAAATAATAACATTGCAGCCCTGCTTTCAAATAAATGGTTCAGATCTACTCCTGAGAGAGGAGGAACATGCTGCGTGAATATAACTGCAGAGAATCTCACATAAGGGTGCATTGGCTGTGATTGACCCGCGCTGCAAATACTGAAATGAATGTCTATTTTAGTCCTGATGAAATTACAGCTTTTCTGAAAGTCAGACGCGGCGGCGGCGGCGCATGTTTACCCAGTAGACAGGAGGAGAGTGTGAATTGACATTTCAGAACCACGGAGGGAGGGACAGCTCCTCACAGCTGGCCAGATGTCTCACAGCAATAAGAGTGAATGTAAACAAAATACACTTGATTTTCAACACATAGACAGCTTATAATGCCAAAACAACTCATTCATACACGTTCATTGGGTAGAAAGAAAGACTTGAAGTGATTGCAGGCTAGTGATGACAGCTTGAGAGGTGTGAAGATGTACCATGCATATTATTTATTTTGTCAAAGACCCAAATCAGTGGGCGTGAATAGCAACTGGGGACTTATCAGTGACCGGCTGTCACCTTCTGGAAGGGTCAGAGGTGTTAGAATGGAAGCTTGTGCTGTGACACTTGTTCCTATTTACATAATAATAACCCCCAAACCTCCTCAACATGTGCATGAGCACATTGTGAGGCTTAAGTAGGCCACATCCAAAACACGCATCCTGCTTATATACGGCACACACAAACACAGATGCAGCACCTACAACGTGCCTCCCTGAGAGACATTCTGTGCCAACAGGTGTTCAAACAGGCCATGTAGTACATTCTCCCAATTATTTCAATTACCTGGTTACCTTTCTAAAATGTGCAACTGCTTTGATGGACAGGAATAGTAGAGAAAAAAACAGCAGGAGAGCGAGAGCAAAAGAGAGGTAGCAAAAGTCTTCATTTTTGACAAGCTCAAAGAAATAAAATCATGCCAGTTCAAGCTAAATTTCATACCTGCTCCACTTGTTGTCCTGAGTCATTATCAGCTTTGGAGGAGCGGGTTGAAGGTACTTTTCTTTTTCAAAGTTCAACAGTAATGGATTTTCTTTTCTTTCCCAGGAAAAAAAATGTGTTTTTTTTATCAAACCCCCTCCATGGGAACGCTGGAGCAATTGGTGCATTCTAGTTAAATGGTTGTTTTGTGCTTGCAGATGCATGGCATACTGATTAGAAAGGGTGCAGCCTTTAAAGACAGCACAGTGGAGAGAGCAAATGTGAACGCTAGAATGAAAAAGCGATTAACGCTGCAGGTGATGGTTATTACAGATTAATCTGCAGATTATTTTCATGATTAATTGATTGCTCGGTGAGGCGTCGAGAAAAAACACATACATCACAATCGGGCTCGAATGTATTTGTCTTACGGTGACATGATTGTAATTTTACTTTAATGAAATCCACATTTAACCCTTTTTTTTTCTCCGCACACACAAGTAAAATTCCTGATTTGACAATTGAAAGCCATTATACGTGTTGTCAATTAATTGGAATCAAGTAATTGAGCAAAATGTTTACTATTATGGTTGCAGTCGGGTAAAAGTGCATGCATGTTTAAAAATGAGAAACGATCGTGCGTTTGAGGCCAGTTCGTCTGTTGATGGTGGAAGCGGTTTGACCAGTGTAGAAAACACATACACATTTTCTTATTCAATCGTGATGAGGGAACATGTTGATTTGACGAATGATTGAGCTGTCACACTTACTGGAGAGCGGAGGGCAATCATCGCGGCGGCCGTCTTATCAGGGACCGAGAAGCAGAACAAAAAGATAACAGGGTGCCATAAAGTGTGACAGGGGAGAGTGACACGTCAGCTTCGTCGCTTGCGTTTGTGTGGACGCGCACAAGAAGTGAGCATGCGAGATTTGTGCCATGCCGAGGACGAAATGTTTGTGGCAGCTGTCGGCCTTGTTTGAACAACAATCACAATCAGCCACAGAAGAAGAAGCTGAGCGTGTGGTTGTGACAGTGCTGGTGGGGGATGATGCCATCGCCGCCACTACCCCCCTCCCACACACACACACACACACACACACACACACACACACACACACACACACACACACACACGCACACATACACTCCCGGCACCACTTCTACCGTCTTCCTCTCTAACCTGGTGTTGCCACCGCCTTTGCTCCTTCAGCTACTGACATTCACCGCAGCTAAGGCATGAACAGGATGGAAACTCTTCCACTTCACCTTCCCAGCAAAGTTATTTGCGTCCCTCTTTGCTTTTTTGTTCTTGTGCGGCCGTTTCTCTCAAATAAGCTTGGCACTGTGTACAAAACAAGTATTCAGACAACAATTAAGAGGAAAAAGTAGCACAAAATAACATTGGTCACCATTCCAACATTTTTTTTTTAAATCAGGGATGAGAGTTAACTTTTCAAGATGATTTTTGTTTGCGCTGAGATTATTGAACGATAATGATAATAATAATACTACTACTAATAATAATAAGCATTATAGAGGGATAGATTATTTCATGCCTGTGCTTTTGACCAGTGTAATCATACATTTTGTCAAATATGGGTTTTCAATCTAAGCTTTCCACATGTATTTGTCCAAGTACGAAGAGTTTAGGTATAACAACATATTTGGGCACCAACAACCTAGGCTACATATAAATATATTAATAGATAGAAGCAAATTTGTATTTATTCTATTTATTAATAGAAGCAAAATAGTATCAGAAAAAATATCCTACCCGTACGTACGTGAGATTCGAAATATAAATATATTCTAAATATTTCAATATATTTCCACCAAGGATGACAGACCCTATACATATAGGGTCTGTGCACAAATATGTCTTCATAATTAATTAATCATTTGTTTCTTTTTTTGTGGTTATATTTTATCTTGTCTTTTTTTTCATCCTTTTTGGACTAGTTTAGTGGTACTGCCCCTCCCCACCAAAAAAATCACAAGGGGTATAAATCGTCGGAAAAATGTTGAGCCACTGACTTGCAGATAAATGAATCTAGACCGGATTATTTTTTCTTCGTCACATTTTTTTGCTCTGATAGGCAGAGTAGTTTATAAGGCTGTAATTGTACCATTCTTAAATCAATTCAAGACGCTCTATTTTTTATTGATGGAAACAACATGACATGATTTCTCAGGCTCCTCTAGCTACGTATATAGTATAGTGTTATACAAAACGAGGAAGCAGGCAAGAATAAAGTGCGAGTGAGAATTTTTGAAATGTTATTGACACCTTATACTGACTGAATTCATGCATTTCCCTGACTGAGACTCTCCACACTGATCCAAGTTTATTAACACAATAATATTGCCGTCACTGCTGCATACGATATTAAAAGTATTGACACTGGCGTCTGCCCCAATGCAAAATCTCCAGAGACCAATGGGCACATTTTAATGTAATGCAACTTAACCTTTGCTGTATGACTCTGAGGAATATATGTAATATTTCTTGGCATCCCCCCGGCATTGACTTCCCCTTCCTCGTGACCTCCCCTCTTTTTTGCCACTCACCCATCCGCCGCACCTTCACCTTTGTTCCCCTCACTTTATTCTTGCTGGTTTTTCACGTCGCTTCCCTTTCCCTTGCCTGCTTGGAGTGCAACCTTAACCCAATGTTTGATGTGGCCTTATTGAAAGTAGATGGGAAGCCTTGGGAGGGTTGGTAGGGACCCTTGGATGGAAAGAGAAGAAAGGAGGAATTGAAGAAGAAGGGGGTGGGTAGCAACAAGCATCCTAATGGGAATTACATGTCAAGCTCTGTCTGTTTAATCTTGATGGAAAAACAAAATCACAGTCTCTACAGCAATCCTGTTCTGACGACTTTATTCTTAATTCTCGATGTGTGAGTAATGCCTCATTCAATTCAATCCAGTATCTAGAAAATCTCTCCATATCAACATTTCTGTCTCAACAACAATGTTTATTACTGTGGGTCTAATTTGCAATAGTGTAAAACTGCATCGCATCATACCAAGAGCAGTTTCTATTTTTTTGATCGCTTGCAAAACACAGAGATACTTGAATGCTATTTGCAAATTTCTAAAAAAGGTTTTTACTACTTACCTTCACACCTATAAAAAAATTAAATAATTATTACATAACATGGTGTATGAATGTCGTACGAAGATTGTTGTGCAAAGATTGCTCTGAATTGAAAATAATTTTTACCTTAATTAGCTACAGACAGAAATAGCAATTTCTTGAGACAAGTTTGATTTATGAGTAACCACAACTCTTACTTTGGCACTCACAGGTCAAGGCTGACTTCCATTGCGACTTCCTTGTCCACCTTCTCGCTGTGAGTAACTCTCAGCATGTTCGTCATCTGGTGCCTCATTCTCCTCCACACGGCGTTACGTTCTTTCTCCAACTCGATTGGAGTTTGCCATTGTGAATGCAATGCAGTTTTATTTTCTATGAATGTGAGACTTTTTTTGTGTGCAATTTTACTCATGCGCCTGCAGGTTTGAAACATGTCTTGCATTTGTTTTGTGATCCCGGATTGTGTGTACGTGTGAGTGTTGGTGTGTGTGTAGTCAGTATGTCAGTGTGTGTTTGATACTCCAGTCCTTGTCAATAGCGCCCTATGCATCTGTCCCATATTGTGGTCGGCATGGTTACTGGTGTCACTTATCATAGAGGGTCACAGCAGATCAAACAGGTGTTCATCTCCATGATGTCTTTCCTCAACAACCGTTGCTAGGAACCTTTGTGGCAAATCATTGGTGAAAGGCAGCAGGCATGCAAAAATTATTGTCTTGATGTCCTTGATAGTTTGCACTCAGGGATGCAGGCAACTTGTTTTTCACTAATGCCACATTTTTATATTTGTTTTGTCGGAAATGTACGTATTCGATGAGCAAAATAATTCTCATCCAAAATACAGGATACTTCTTATTCACCTGAAGGTAAAAAATGTACTGTATGCAAAATTATCTCTATTTATTAATGCACATTTGCTTTATAAGCAAACCTTTAGGGTTTTTTGGTGGGGCTATTTATGTATAATTGTTGTCAATTACACATGACAGATGAGCAAGCACTTTTTTAAATAAGTTTTCACTAACCAACCGGAGCATTAGGTAAAACTATCAACAGTAGATTTAGACATCTTAATTTCGTTTTTGAGGGGAAGAAAAGTATCAAATAAATGAAATAAAGCTAAATGTATTTTAGCAGTGCATTTGAAAGTTGCAGAAAATGGAAAAATAAAACAATAAATTAATAAAAAAAGACAGAGAAAGTGTTCTGCATTATTTAAAAAAATATTTAGTAATTTCATCACCCACCAAATAATTATTCCCATTATTTAAAAAAAAAAATCAAAAAACCTAAAAAATAAATACATTCATATATATATTTTTAAGAGGCTGACTATATTAAAAAGTAAACAGTTTTAACAGCTGTTTCTTCCCCACTTTCCTTTTTCAAAGTAAATAGGCTACATTTACTTTGCAAATGGCCAAAATAGCTCACGTAAAATAGTGCTGTCACAGTAACAACATACAAAGTTTGACATTTACAATATTAAAATTCTGTCACTTTGAGGATTAGCTCATTTGAGAGATGCAGTGCACAAAATCTCTGAGGCTGGATGGCACAAGTGCGGTGAATTCAGTCAAGCACATGAAAATAAAACGGCTTTCTCGTCTTATTTCCCCTTGCAGTATTTACAAGAAAATGAATATTGACACAAGGCCCCTCATTGTGTTCAGTCAGGTGTTCAGTGTACAAGTAGCCTCGTAAATGCATATTGACAAGAGCCAGTTGGTGTCTTATCGAGTGCAACCCTGAGCACATCCCAGAGGAGCCTGTGAGACTGTTCTGTCATTCTTGCTTGGCGTTCTTTTTTTTTGTCCTTTCCCACTTCCTTTTCCTCTCTGCCATGCTTTCACCATCTCCAGATGTCTCAGCTGCAGTCCTCTTGTAGCACCTTTCTTTTCTCTCACCAACACTCCCCCATTTCTCGCATGTCTCGCTAATTCCACCACCCTTACAAAGAAAGCCTCCTCTCTTGCTTCTCCCCGCCTCCCGGCATTATTTTATTTTCGGTCCCGTTCTTAACGTGGCCTCTCGGGAGCTCTGCCCGCCGCCCCGTCTCATCTTTGTTCGCCTCAAGCAATACGAGGCCATTCTGCACTCTTGCCGCTGTGTTTGACTATGCTCACCTCCCATCTCTCCTTCCCCCGTGGCGAGCCCTCACCTCACGCTGCCGTGCACACGATGCTCCTATAGCGAAAGGTGGAAGGTCCACTTGTTTTCTCTCTTCTTCCACTCACTGATTAGCCAAGATGAGTAGAGATCACAGAGCTTTTCTTTCACCTTTTGAAAAGATAGGGTTAAAGATAGAAGTGTTTTTTTCTTGTTTCAACTCTCAGAAAAATGATGCACATCAAAAATCAGTGCACGATACATAGTTTGAAAGGTAATACATTTTACGGAATGTAGACACCCCTGTTTCGGACAATCTTGTCTTTTCGATGAAAAATATCAGAGTAGGAGCCTGTTGTCTTTGACGCTAAACACTGCATGTAGCAAAGTGAAGGTATAATGGTACATACAGCAAACTGCCACATATTCACGCTTCGGCATTCACAGATTCATATTCCTTGTTATTCATACTAAACCGCTGCTTATTCACTAATTATCGATCATCCACTTAATTGCTTTTTTTCGACATGGCAATTACAATGAGCAATTATTGCACTACAATTATTTGTTGATTTTTGCTATTCATGGTTAGGTCACTTGTTGAATAGTGAGGGTCCACTTTGCCGCTTTTTTTTATTATTAATTTTGTGTCCTAATTTCTCAAGAGAATGTGACAAGCCTATGTGCTGTCTCACACCTCATTGGTTGGTTTTATGAGAATGTAAGGATTGATACTACATTGATTTGTGTGACCATGTACAGTGGACCCTAGCAAATTTGTAGTTCAGTATGCGCTGATTGATCTATTTGTTTAAAAAAAAAAGTATGCAAATAATTCCACCTCCATAACGCCGCTTACACTCCAGACAGCCTTGCCAATAAGTGAAATGCGCAATATAGAATTACGCTAGTAAAATACTCCCTAGTTATATTTTCATAACATTTATGGCACTTAATTTTCAAAGTGTGTGAGTGGGGGGGGGGTGCTAGGGTGCTCGGGTTGACCCCCCCACCCCCTTACTGCCTGTTTCGTTTTTGTTATGTTTTGTTGTATGCTGCAGCCAAATTAGAATCCGAATGAGACTGGACTTCAATAACAATAAAAATCAAGGTCGTAGATAAGGCTGAATTTAAAGAGATGTGATCATATGAGAAATAGTAAGTGATAACACTGTTGCTCACAATCTTAATTATTGGCCCACCGCATGTTTGGCATCCCTAATAATGCAAGATGTAGAGTTTAACCACCAACTGGCAGACACTATAATAAAAGAGTTTAAAATGGGATTTCATATAATAAGCTACAGCTAATTAATCATTCTACAGGGGGTGGTTTCTTTGTACTTAATTATGAAGATAATTTATTTGCCAGCCAGTTTAAAACACAGATATATGAAAAAAATATTTAGTTGCAGAACTTGAATTGAACATTGAATTGTTTAAATTGAATTGTTTGAATGAATCATTACCGAATTGATTTTAATGGTGGTATGGAAGGAATGGAAGAAAGAGAAATGTGTTATGTCGCCAAGTGAATAATAAAAACGTGTCAGATTGGATGAGGAAGGCAGACGCTCTTCAGAGAATTTCATTTTCTAATTCTCTGACAGACGCAGAGGGGGAGCAGAACACATGTACCTCTCCCTCACACGCACCAATTACCACAATGAGCAAATGAAAGGCTGTTTCCCATCAGGCTGCCGTAGGGGGGTCGAGAGAGAGGAGAGTGTAGCCACACAAGAGGAGACATACATAATTGTCCTGCTCTTGACACACACACACACACGCACACACACACGCACACCCACCCACACACACTGAATGCATAGAACCACTTTATTTTTTACCGTAATCATCAATCAAGCTTTATTTCGCTTGGTGTACATTTTTTTTTTTTTTTAACATGATGCACCTATAATTTTGGAGCTGTAACTGTCTTTTTGTTCATGTGGAGTCGCTAGTTCAGAAACACTTAATTGCAACGTGGAATTTCATTTCCACTTCTCAACATATGAAGTACATGAGGTATTTTCACATTTTAAATGCATACATACCAGTTGGACTTTTTCTTGTGATGGAGAGAAAATCAATGATGTCATGACATCTTTTAAGATCACATCAGTAACTAAACTTTGAAAATCATTGTGCTGATGTGACGTCACAACAATAAAGGAATATTAGACCAGTTAAAAAAAAAAAAAATTGCAAGAATATCGTTGTATTACAGGAAAACTGTTTATGACTGTTATCATCATTTTTCTCTTCAGTGAGGGCACATCACATACTCACCCACACATTTGCCTGACAAGTGTATTCAAACACGCTTTAAAATATTTATTTACTCGAGTCATAGATCATAGTTCCTTTCTATTGCATCTCACCGTCTAAAGATGAATTGCCAATCCGTAGGGAACGGTATTTTCCAAAGCTATCCTCTAAATGTAACTGTACATGTGAAAGGTGCAGAGCCGTCCTGACTTGATGTTCTCAGTGCGGCACAATGTCTCTGCAGGTTAATTGAAGTCAACCACAGGGCCCTGCTAATGATCAGCCTACAGCGTCATCTTTCTGTCCGCTGTGCACTGTGGTATTTAGAGAGCACCTGAATCTTAAGTTAAGATGAGCCAGACGATGTGTAATGAGGAGAAAAAAAAAAAAGGGGGGGGGGGCAGGACATGAGGAGACTAAGACGGGAAGGGAAGAAAGGATGCGGGGCCAATGATGTTACACTAACGACCCAGGTGATGAAGTGACCAGCACGCTGCGCAGGAAGTACTTTGGTACAACTCTGCTCACTTCCGCTCAGTGGTCATTATACCTCCCGCTGCTCCTAATTCAACACTGGAGAATGCATCGGAGCAGGAGGTTGCGGCGCCGGAACTGTGGGTGAGGTGAGAGGTGAACAAAGGGGAGATGAAGGCTCCTTAGGGGGAGAGCAGGGTGTGAAGATTGAAGGGGGGAGGAGAGACAAATGAGTGAAAGCAAAAAATACTACGAGTAGTTAAAGGAAAAAAGGGGGATGCTGCGGATAAAAGGGCTTTACCTTTCTTGTTGCCAAAAATTGCAGGAGCAGGTGTGTATAAAAAGATGCATGGCAGGGATGGACTTTATGTTTCTTGTCAGTGTGGGACTTACGCATGACAATATGACCAAGTATATTTCAGACAGCCTATTCAGATTATGAAATTGCACATGAGATTATAATGTGGAATTTGCAGTAGAATTTGTTTTGTCGGGCTGTAGTCTTAATGCACATTTTTCAAGGGCTACCGTTTTCAGTGTACATATAGGCTTGCTAAATAAACCATTTAAAGTAACAGTGATTCTATCCATTTACAGTGTTGTTTAAACAGCCACACAAGTGTAACGCACTCGCTCCATCCTCACTATTCCGGGCTGCTGCCACGTCTGACCTTCTGGCATTTCTGTTTACGAGTCCCGTAAGCCGGTGGTCAGCCCCTCCTGATAAACACTTCGACCCGCAGTCACTTGATGTTCTCTTTGAATGCCAGAGTCAATCTTGAACTGGTAATAGGAAAACGTATTTGGAGGGTCAACTTTGAGGCCATTGTTTTATTAGGTTTAGTAAAACAATATTAAGAGATATGTAAAATCCCCGCAAAATGGAATAACCTGATTTATAGTTTAATTAAAAGAACTACATATTCCCTTTTCCAAATTGGATATTTTTTGCTTTAGAAAGCCAACTATCATTGCTCCCTTTTTACATAAAAGACAGGCTTTCAGCTAACTACCTAGCCAGATAAATGGACAGACGGACGGACAGACAAATAGAGCGAGAGAGAGAGAGCGAGAGAGAGAGATGTTCTGTCGTTCCGAACACCCCATTTTCCCTGTATAAGCTATTAGAATTCCTGATCATGAACAAATAGCTAATGAGATGATTTGCATGAGACATATATGGAGAATGACTTACAAAGCACAAGATGGACCGTGATAAAGGAGCCCTCTCCCCCGCCTCCTCAAGCTCTCCATATAAGAATTACATTTCACTAACTAGCCTTGCCAAGCTAATTGAACATTAGTCTAATATGGAACATTACCAGAAGAGAAATGGAAGCCCAGTGTCCTTGAACACTCTGTAAGCTTCATTGTGAATGCAATCCTGCCTTCTCCCAGTTATTTGGCTCTTTGGAGTGAAAGGGCCTTCCTCAAAAAGTGAAGAGCATAATTTAGTCAGCTCTAATGACACACAACTATTCAGCAGGCAGCCAAATAATTGTTTGACCTAGGCTGGAAAAAGAATAGTCAGAAACTCTCACCCTTCAAGCTTTTCTTCATACTCATTTCAGAGTACATGCAGTGATCCAAGTCCTCTCTGGCAAACCAAGACTCAGTTATTTCAACCATCGGGGTGACCCCAACACCCCTCTTTTTTTATTTTTAAATGTGAAAATTAGAAGCACACTGGATTTGGAGCTCAATTTCAATGTGACATTTTTGCGAGCGTGTGCGTGGCTTTAACCAGAAAGGACCTTCAACTTAAGTCACTGGCTCATAATAATGAAAAGCAGGGAGCACCTCAGCAGGCAGAAGGAGAGCGGGAACAAGAGGAGAGTTTAAGTAGCGCACAAGGCGACAAGGGAAAAAAGAATAGGAGCTGAGCATTGGTCTAATGAACTATGGCGAGCCGCGGGCTGTCACTCTCCTCCTCCGTGGAGAATGTGAGCACATTGTCGGCCCGGCATTGTGCGAGCTAACTCAGGCAGCCAGCGCCCCGTAGAGCATCAATGGCTGCAGTAACTTAAACTTGGTGCCGGCACAAGCTGTCACTCCGAGTATTGTTGGCTCTGACAGCACCTCTGATGAGGGCATTGTACAGAGACAGACTCGGAACACGACATGGCGCAATGCGTAGGCTGCTCGTGTTTACCACTGTGATGAAAATTTGGATGTAAAGCTGCGGGTGCTACGAGAATATTTTACACGTTCTGACTCGCAGAATGGCAGATTGATATGCGGTCTGTTTGACTTTGAAGAAACACTGAGAATAGTCTTTTCATTTTCAGTTGGAATTCTATTTCTGATCATGTCTGATTATATTGCTTGACTCAAAAAGTAGTGTCAACAATGTGACCTTTTGATTGCTCGCTCTCTTTATGTGACATTAAAAACAGCAACTTTTAGTATCAAATCTTATTTGTGATTTTTTTTAATGAAAGAAATTGGGGCCAGGGTTCTATTTCTCATACACCAATCATTTTTTGAATTGTGTAAATCACACAAAAAGCTAAAATTCCTTTTTTTTATGGGTTGAGAACAATATTTTCTGAGTGGTTTGTAGTGGAAAGATGTGTAGTTACATTCAAAATAAAATACACTGAGTATTTTCAGCAAAATGTGTGAGGAAAAAAAAATGTAGTTTACTTTGTAACCCACGAGCATCATTTAGAATGAAGAGGTTATGTTGTGTTTTCGAAGCCGGGTAAGAGAATACTCTGATTTCAGACTTCACTAATAATTCTCAGAGATTTTAAGGGAGATTTTAAGCGAGCGACAGACAGACAGACAGACAGACGAACATAAATGACTACAAATTCCTCAAATATGAATTGTAATGATTTCCTTCCTCTAGTTCAGCTAAGTTGTATTTACTTTGTGCTTCTTCAAGGCACTTTCAATATGGTGCAGGTCCAGTACTGCACTAAAAGGCAACGGATCCCCGCACGAGCAAGCACTTTGGTGATGGAGGCCAGGAAAAAGGAAGAAACCTTGAACAGCATGGGGTGGCATGTCTCAGATTTATAAAGTGTGTGTGGAGTGTCTGACGGCAAACACTGGCTGTGACGAGAATGCAAAAAAAGTCACAGACATTAGACATAACAAACATGATTTAAAATGCCCACTGCTCCAATTCATTTAAGGGAAAAAAAGTGTCGTTCCCCCCCGTCCCTCACCCCCATGAAAAGTAATAAGGTAGTTGGGCCAAATGTGTGGTGCGAGGCAGTTATCGCCGCTATTTACGATGAAGAGAAATAGAAAACCAGCCGAGAGGTCAGCCAGCCAGACGTAAGCTGGTGTTATTAACAGGAAATAGGAAGGAGCTGACATGTTCATCCATAACTAGCCATTAGCATTCATTGACAGGAGATTTGGCATTCACAACACAGCCTCAACTGCAAAATTGGGGTGATGTTTGTCCTGAATGGCAAACAACAGGAAAGCAGTTACCTCATTGCGGGATTCCCATCATTTGTACTTTGCCTTTTACTTGCTTTTCCTCCATGCTTCATATGCTTTGATTCATTCAGTTCACTATCAAGTCTTCATTTCATCATGTTTAATTTTCCTAGCTTCTCTCAAAATAAAATTGCAAATTTTTCAACAAGGATAACATTCAACGAATCAGGAAACCCCAAACTTTCATGATTCAACAAATCAGGTGACCCCAAACTTTTGAATGGTAGCGCATAATATACTAAAGTGTGTTTTTGTGTACGGACCTCTCACCATGCTGTAGCTCATCTTGTTGGATTTGAATTTGATTCAAGGTAAGACTAAAGTTTGTGCACAGTGTGTAGTGCTTGCATACGCAGTGGATAGTAAAAGTCTACACACACACGCACACAATAGGCAAATCTGTTCAAATACCAGATTTTAGGGGTCTTAGATAAATCATTAAACCTTTTCCACCATTGAAGTGACCAGTACATTTCTATGTGAAAAAAACTGAACACAATCGCATCTCCAGTTTAAAAAATGTGTGCACATTTGTGCAACAATATTTTGTCATATGTTCAGTTGTACTTCTCCTTACTTCTTCTTAAAGGTTAAATTAAGATTTGAATGGAGTTGTACGGGTTATTGGTCACGAGTGGTGGAATGAGGTTTGACATTATTTCTCTTGGTCTCATTTTTAATTCAGGCTATTGAACAGGGGTGTGTATACTTTTTATACTATCATGTTTAGATGTAAATATACACAAATGTGTGCCTCCATTTTAAAAGTTAGAACCCATCAATTCATTTTCAACACTGCTTATCCTGGTCAGGGTCACGGGTACATTAAGAATATGCAAACAAGTAACTAAATAAGACTACCGTTTTGTGGTTTGCAAATTCCACCTATTTAATCTCTTAAACAGGGATTTTTTTCTTTTGACAATATACTGTAGAGCAAATAATATTTTTCTCTTTCTCTGTCTTTTTTGCACAGCTTTTTTGTTGACCTATAATGAGGACATCACATTATGAACTAGAGACGAGTGGTCATGTTCAACTGCCAAACAAAACATGAACACTGAAATCTGTGATCATGTGTGGCACACTTTGGAAGACTAGTGATTTTGTTGTTGTTCTTTTGCTGACTTGACAACAAGTCACTGTCTACCTCAGGGAGCCTCATTCGTCCATCCATTCAAATGTGCGACATCCAAAAAGACTGCATTTTAAATTCTTTCGAATGCCCTACAAGTTATGACGCTACTGCTTGCAGGAAAAAAAAAATGCTGTATTGAAATTCATTAGTATGGAAAATGGGAATCACTCTGATTGGTTCTTTGCTAGCAAATGCAAATCGTTCCGCCTCAGGGCAGAAGGCTGATGACGACTCCAATCGGGCATCCATCCATACGCCCGTCTGTCTGTCGGTCCGTCCAACCATTCATCATCTCCCAAATAATTGTGTATTGTCCTTCAAAAGTCTTAATTTCTTTGTCTTTTATTGACCTAATTTGAGATTCAAAAGGCCTTGGATTTCAAACTGCAATAAAGGTAAGTACTAAACAACGTTTGTTCTACCTTCATCCGAGAGGTAAATCTGTGCACGTAAAAATAAACAAAACTGTATTGTGCTGGTGACTTCTGTGTATACATGATCTACTGTACTTGAAATAAAGTGACACGCAGTAGTCTTTTGGTGTGAGCTGATTAATGTTCCAACATATCCCTGAATTGTACACTGTACAGACTCCAACTGCGGCAATCAATTCAATCAACAGCGCTCATGAGCCCATTACAATCTAGCTGAGAGTGGAGGGGGGGGGGGGGCATCCTTCAACTGGCCTCACTGTAATTATTATTCAGCCAGGCCAAAAGAAGGATGCATAGCTGTATGGCGAGACGGAGAAAAGAGCGACTGAAGTTCGAAAACATGTCTCCAATGACTTGCGCATGATTATGAACATGCATTGAAATGATTGAGCGAAAAGAAAAGTGGGTGTTGTGTATTTCACAACCCCATCTCTCCCCCTCTTAGAGAACGAAGTGGCTCGTTGTCATGGTGATTTCGGTGTCCCATAGCAACCACGCTAAATGTTCTTCCCAATTCTGAAGGCCGGAGGTCTTGTGGTGCACTGAGGATGTCGACGGCTTTAAAGGGTATAACACACGTTTGAAAGTCGTTCGAAGCCCGCTGCGCTCACCTTGAGAATAATTACAGGCTCGGCTCTTTGACTGCACAAGAAAATAAGTTCAACAACACTCAAAGTGAAATTTCAAGCCTGAGTCCGAGCCACTAACCTTTGGCCTGCCAACAAATTTCAGGGAGTCTTGAATAGGATCTAACCACCGCTGTGTGTGGGAGTGAAATAGCACATTGTCCTCAGGCCTGATGAATCATTTATTTATAAATTACGTGTTTTTGTTAGCGGGGAACATTGAATCCAAGTGGACCATGTCCCACATTTTTATTATTGAAGTGGCCGATTGGGGTTGTGGCTCTAAGGTGCTCGGTGTGGCTGCTTTTGTCAATTACCAAAAATAAATGACACACAGACCATTATGGGACACATATTTTGAATATATTGCTTAGACGTTTCCATTATGTACTGTACCACACTAGTGATCCCACTCAGCTTCAGAAAACTGGTGATTTAAAATCCATGCCAACCTCCCTCAACGTGGCCACAGGAGGAAAATCCTTGACTAATTGATAAGATGGTTAATATCAATGGAAATAATAGATTTCAGAACTCCAAGGTCAGGGTGACATGACATCATTGGGTGACCTTTGAGCCAAAATAAACTTAAAGGCAGACAACCAAGGAGAATACTATTGCAGAAACTTAATCATGAAAAAAAGCGAGACCGGAATTTCACTAACTGCATGTTGCCAATCCAAAAAGCCTCCGGGACAGATGAGACAAACTGGAAGTTCCGGCAAGGAACACCAGCTCTATGATCACAGATACAAAAATAAGCATACCACAAAGAGAACACATTACTGTGAAACATGGAAGAGGCTCTGTTACTATGTTCTTCAGCTGCTATGCTCCATCTGGCACAGGGAATGAATGGGAGCGGAGCGCGCTACATCTTCAAACACACCCACGCTCAGAGCAATGCAAGGGAGCAAAATTAAATTCTGAATGCGCCCCCTATCTCAAAAGTATTCTAGTAAGACATGTGATGCCCAGTGTCAGAAAACCTATTGGGGACCCCAAAACACAGAGCTAAAAACATCCAAGAATATATATTGGGATATTCTGAAGTTGGCCTTCCATTCAAACAGCCAGCCAAGATCCAGTTTTTAGCCCATCCCCATGAAAATTCGAAGGCTCTTGTGTAGTCTCAACAATCACAAAGCACAGCACACAAAATCTGATTTTTAGCAGATGGACTGAAAGCAGGTTGTTTGATATCCAATTTCGATGCGTCTCAGTCTGAATTGCTTCAAACACACATCAGTTTTGCCACTCCATGTGACCCAAGCTTTTAATCAAAGAGCGGAGCGGTAAAGAATGGAGAACATACAAGAACATGACAACAGCAGTCCCTGGATAGAGGAGGAAACGCTTCTCGGTCCGTGGGGAGACGCCGCATACAAGTGAAGCTCAACGGTACGTATCCAAACGAGTTCTTTTATGAAAGAATTTCATGTGTGGCCGCTGTCGCAAATATGACGTTGAATACTTGAATGCTGAACGATACTACAAGTAAACAGCTGAATTTGGTGATAAATTTCCAATTTCAATTATCACTTTTTTCATAGTGCAGTATACATCAGATATACACCACCAATTAATGATTAAAATGTGATATTTACACCAAATGTTGGAGCCTATTTGGAGATGGAAACCAAGTATATCCCAAATGTTGATGATGTAATGTCACAAGATCGATTTGAGAAATTGCTGACATTGCTGCATTTTCAAGATAACATCAGTGAAGGATAAATTATGGAAAGCGAGGCCATGGCTCAAAAAGCTGTCTTTGTGTACCTCCTGAAGAACATTATGCAGTAGATGAAATCATGGCTCAAACATCTCATCTGAAAGTCTTCATGCCAGCAAAACCTCATGAATGGGGTTTCAGAATGTGGGGACATGCAAGACAAAGTGATTTCCTGTATGACTTTGATGTTTGTCAAGGGGCAGCAGATCCAGACAAGGAAAGATCTGAGGTTGCAACCCTTCCTGTAGGAAAGAATCACAAAGTGTTCATGGAGAACTATTTTACATCACTTCCACTGTTCCACCTGCTAGAGGGGGATATACTTCCTTGGCACCTTCAGGATGAACAGGTTAGCATAACGGATGAAAAAGAACTGAAACTAGGAAGAAGGTCCTTGGATTCAACCAAAACAATGTAATCATTGTACGGGGGTGTGACAAAGTTATCAACTTGGTGTCCTCTTTTGTTGGAATTACTGCCCTAGACCATGTGAGACGCTGGGATCAGAAGACAAAAACATGATTTCCAACCCATCCATTGTGAAAACATACAACAGATAGATGGGTGGCGTGGATCTTCTGGATATGTTGTCCTCCCTGTACAACTACAGCTTCAAAACCAGAAGATGGTACTTGTATGTTTGGTGGCACTCATCAATTCTTGGTCCCTGCATCGACAAGACCTGTAAGCATTGGACTTGGAGAAAAACAGTACACCCCTGAGAAGGCCTCAGTTTGCTCTTACCTGGTAAGCGCAGGAAAGGCGAGAGATCGACCACTGTGCCTCCATAGGTCAGAAAAGATATATCCTGGGAAAAAAAAACAATTTCCATTTGCACAGTCGAAAATACAATGTCTATCTCTGCCACAACAAGGACAGGAACTGTTTTCCAGCTTACCAGATGGGATGAACAAGTGAAGGTAGCAGGCAACTAAATGCAGCTTGGACCAAAGGTGTTTATTGAAGGGAAAAGAGCAGGTCTACTGGCAGGACAGGGCTTTAGGTGAGCACGAGTGGGAAGGTCAGGAAACACGGAAGGATCAGGAAGACAAACGAGGGGAACAATCGGGAGCGTGACTGAACAGAACAGCATGTACCGGCTGGGAACGACAAGCGGGCAGGGTTTAAATACACGGTGCTAACAAGACAAATAGGTGACAGTGATTGGGCTGATTGCACAACACAGGCAGGGAGGGAGGGGAAAGAGCTTAAACGTGGGACAGAGACACGAATGGATACCCTGACAACAAAACACTGAATACGACACACACGGGGCTAGCAGGTGGGACTGAGGGGCAAAAATGAACATACGTGGGTCGATCATGCGACCGGGGAGCGGAGAGGTGACACAAACTTCTTTCATGCTTACGACGTTTCATGATGAAAGAGTTACTGTTGAAGGTAGCAGTTTGCAAAACTGCAAATGTTGATGTTATATGATTTGAATGTAACATGTAATGTTTGAAGTATCATTTCTGATACAAATGGGAAAACATGTATACATTATATATAAATATATATACATATATATATGATATATAATATATCTAATATATATAAAATATAGGAAGATATATTTTTTTTATCTTTTTTGTTAAAGACCCAAATAAAGGTTTGTTTCAAAAAATCTGAATTTTTTGTCCATTTTTTCTGGGTTAAGGCATTATAGGGTTAAACGTCATGGCAAATCCCGATTGGCATGAGAGTACTGAAACGTCTTAATAAACTCGGCGATGCCCTCTTGTGTCCAACATTGAAACCTTTCCATTTGTTGTTGGTTTGCTGTCATGAACAAAGTTTATATTATTTATATATATGCAGTATGCAGACTGTTTGAAATATTTTTTTTTCCCCAAGATTTAGGATTTTGTTTTGTTTGAGGCTTTGCCAGATTATCTGTGCCTCTTGTGAAATTTTAGGCCTTGTCAGCAAACACTAACACGGCGTTCTCTTATAAACACGTCAACAGTCCAGTTGAGGTCAATTTAACGACCTATGTGAATGGGAGTACTGACGCATGAGTGACCATTTATTTTCTTTGGTATTACACTGCACAGTACTCCATTAACATGAGACCCGATTCATACGAAAATAAAACACACAAGATCAGTCATATGCTCATGGATATATTTTAATAAAAATAATTCTGTTAAAACAGAATACAATATTTCTTTATTTTAACACATATCCAGTACATATTTTTTCCAATTATATATATTTTTTTACCTTTTGTAGATTTTCAAAGTCATGCTAAGGAGACAGTAATTCTTTAAACTTAAAAACAACAACAAAAAAAAGAAAATAAATCCATTATTACTGTTGTGCTAAAACATAAAAGAAATTAAAATCACAATAGGAGTCAGTTGTACACTGCTCGTCTGCAAAGGCTCAAGATGTTCTCTGTGAGATAGGTCTTGGACCGTCCTATGAGTCACTGATCAGACCGGTTGGTCATGTCTATGCAGGGATCGAGGGAGACTTGGGTTAAAACATCAGCCAAGAATGCTCCCTTTAGGGATGATAACAGGAAGTTCGGTCGGTGTAACCAGCTAAGAGTGCTCCCTTTCGGGATGATAACAGGAAGTTCTGTCGGTGTAACAAGCGTCGTTTAAAGCAGAAAATCAGATGCTCTTGTGGTTGCGATTTGATACAAGTTGGTCAAGAACATGTTTAACCCTTTTTTTTTTTTTTTCTTAAAAAAAAAAAAAATTTGGTCACATACTGTTGAATTGTATTGTGGAGTCTCTATGTATCTTGAATCTTTGTTGAGTGATTTCTTGTCACTTGCCAGTGTAAAAACATCATGCTTGGATACAATGACCCAGGAAGATGATTTTTGTTGTTGATTGGCAGTCCTATTACAAGCATGAAATTTAGTTCCATTCCCATTTTCTAAACAAAATATCCACTGATTTTGGAAAGAAACCCCTTCCCCCAATTCTGTTTATTTTGAAAAACAGAACAAAAAAAACACCTTGTTGGAATGCACTTGTAAGATATGTCCCACAGGACAGAAGTTTATTTGATTATTATGGATGATTAATTTCAAGACAAGAAAAAACATGGGGTGCAAGGGAATAAAACATCTTATTTATGCTATAGTGAATATAGAATCTCATTATTTCAACTGCCTCCCCAACTCTACTTGATTTGTCAAGTGTAACGAAATGTGTGAAAATTTGTCATGCTCCAATTGAATACTATATATGCAACAAAGCATGTAAAATATTAAATCAGCTGTTAGTTACAATTTAGGGAGCAAGGAAATGGCAAACACAAAGAGTTATTATTAGGTGTGGTTTCATCAATTTTATGCTACATTCTGACAGCATACAGAATATTGATGTAATTTTTGTCACCCATTTTTGTTTTGGAACAAGGATGGTTATGATTAATAGAATGTCCTAAATTCTGTCAGTCTAACATTAAATCAATTTATGCTTATATTTTTTAAATTGGGGCTTTTGATTAGTTTAAATGGGAGAGAGGAGAAAATGGCGTAACTGTCATGAAATAGTTTCAAATAACACTGGTCCTCATAAAATTGTTGCTAGGATTTGAGATAATCTTAATCTTTGTGTTTGACTCTTTGTTTTCCCATCCCGGAATAATGTACCTCAGCTAGGTCTTTTGCACATCGAAAACACTGGGTGCTCAAATAACTTGTAAATGGTTTTTGTTTTGCTCTTCTGACAAAGTAACAGTGCTCTTCTTTGCAATGCATTGCTTAAAGAATATTTGTTTGTGTGTGTTACAGGGGGATTGCTAACTTATTCTGGCTATTGTAATAATGTAATGTAATGCGCGTGTCACCGTGGTAAAGAGTTATGGACAGTGTGGCACAAGATATGGTGAAGATCAAATGTGAAATCTGTATAAAACCTATTATAGGGAGTCAAAGTCCACTAATGAAAAGCAAAAGAGGAGAATGCCTGTCGGTGATGAGCACTACAATCTGACAAAAAAATGTATAGATCAACAGAAATATAATTAATATTTAAATAGAGTCACACGTTTGTTTGATAATACTAAATTAAAAAGGAAGCTTTTCTCTCAAATCTTCTCTCTGCTTTTTCTGTCTGAGCCGCTGGCTCCGGCGTTGATAGTCAGCCAAACACACCAATCACACACATGCTTCCTTTTCTGTAGCCATGACAACCACCTGCTGGACATGCCCTCTCTCTCTCAGTGCAACTTAATATAAAACCTGTAGGGAGACAGACAGCAGTCTAAGTACAACAAATTGGTATTCTGTGTATTATCTCTATTAAATGCTCTCTCGGCATAACACAAAATGTGATTGTGATAGCAACAATTTTAAGTATTTATAAGATTATTGTATTGGACATATAGGTCACTTGTATGTCAGTCCATATCCACCTTATTCCTGAGCACTGTCATGGAGAAATGAGTACCGTAAAATCCTGTGTATAATGCGCATCCGTGTATAATGCACCTCAAAAAGCAGTTATTTTTTTCTCATCACCCGTGTACAATACGATACCCCAGTGGTGTAGTGGTCCCTGTTTTAGAAACCATGACGTGTAAGAAAAATCTGTCATGTCAGTTTGCTTGCAATGATAATTCTTCATCATTGTCGTCATCGTCATACACTGTGGGAGCTAACAGGGATGCTGGGGTCTGGTGTGTTTTTTTAGATTGCTCAATGCCTGAAGCGAAAGAGTTTTGAAAGAAATGTGACCGTACCTTGTCTCTGGTCTATTTTTGTCATCTTCCTACCAGGCTACATTAGCAGGAAGCGTGATTATAATAACTGCATCAATTGGTGCTCCCATATTGACTCTCATAGAAAGTGGACTCACTTAAAACACCAGTTTCTCTGTACCGGAAGTTGCGCCCATATATTGCGGCAAGGATCATGACACGTAGGAATAAGGTGGATATATATACGTATATATATATATTTTTTTTATATACACGTACTTGCTGAGAGAATAACCATATTCACATATTTGTTCTCTGTCTAGTACATACCCACACACGGGCTAGAGCAAAAAGTTGTCGACTCTGGCGAAAGAGCAGGAACCAGATCTGACCCGGGCCATAAGCTGTACACACTCTGTGGCCTGACCCAGTGCTAACACCAAAGGAGGCTGCTTAGGCAGATTTTGGGACTCTACATATGAGAAACACAAAACAGAGTAAAATGTATCACTAATAAGTATAAATTCAGCTAAAATGTTTGACATCAATGATTTGATTACTTGGCCACTACTTTACTTTGTTCTGCTAAGGTATCCCATTTTAAAATACAAACGACCAAGTTGGGGCTCAATGCTGTAATCGCGTACAATACATGCAAGAGTGTGCTTTCTTTTCTACCCAGTATGGCGCTGTTGAGTGCGGAGCAAAGCGATTCTCTCTGTGTGGGGTCTAACTGCTGGCCCACGGGGCAGTTCCACGGATCGGAGTACGCTAACAGGCTGAATGCATCCTGCACACACAAATGTATCCTCAACAACATTGGAAATACCACACATTTCATATTGCCAAAGGTAAACATTCACAGCCTGAATCATTAATGTTTTGACCACTTGAGGGCAGCAGAAACAACAAATGTGAACATTTCAAAATAATCACCTGGCTAATTTTGAAATTTAAATTACTGTACAATAATGTAATTTTTTTGTGGTGGGCATTTATTTGAATGACAAACATTATATTGTTGTTACTGCTTTTTTAAATGAAAAGGCTCATTCAAAAATATTGTATTTGGGCTGTAAAGACAGATCATGTTCAAAAGTAATGGATGATGAGTAGGTGATTATGAGTGCGGCACCATGATGATGGAGCAAGATTCACCACTTGCTATAATAACACGTTTCAAATCTAAATTTAGATTTTGATATAGAGTCTTATCAAAAATAAAAAATCTTGACCTGTGGGTTCCCCTAACTTACAAGTCCTTCGAATAATGGAGCAATCGAGGTAACACCCACTGGGGTGCTGGAACGGATTAACACACTTTCAATGAGGTGATTTGCTATCCAAGTAAATTGTGTTACAAGCTTATCACGCAACAAATTAAATTCTTAAGTCAAGGTATAAGTTTAATATAAACTCTGTTGAGTAATTTCAAAACTCCACACTTCCAACTTGAGTTTAAAAAAAGAGATGACAGACTTGTGTGTGTGCGCGTGCGTGTGTGTCTATGCATGCTCATGCGTATATATACCTGCAACATCTTCTTGTGTGTTGTGTTCTTGCCATACTCGCGGCACAGCTTTTCATTCAGTGCCTGAAGTTCCCGTCCAAATTGTATCATCCTCTCTGTGGCGGCTTGATTCCCTCCGCAAAGTTGCCTGCCATTACTATAACTCTCTTCTCCTGGCAACAGACAAACAGGCACAATAATCAGAAATTTGCAAGTAACGCTACACATGAAGCTCAATTGTTACAAGTAAGAAAAAAACAACAGGGAAAGTAGTGAGTGAAAGTAACTTGGCAAAATTTCATTACGCTCTACATTCGTGTCTGCATACCTGTGACACCATTACCAATACTGTTGTCATCTGGCTGAAGTATCTCTTCGTGTTTATATGTGCCATTCATGATACGAGCGGATGACCCCTCAACAACCCCATTGGTGTAGTGTTCTGCTTCAATCTCCATCTCACTGTCACTATGCACACATAAACAAACACGTCAGGTGGGTAGATCACTGGCACCATGTACCATCATTCAAGGAAGGGTATAACATTCAATTGAGGCATAACAATTCATTACGACTCAAGATCTAAATATCACGACATAGAATAATGAGGTGGAACATGAGGCCAAAGCGTGGGATGGATTTTTTTTTTTTTATGTAACATTGTGTTGTGACATTCAGTACTTTCAGTCTGTGTGAATAGAATGTCACTTCCGCCTCTTGATTGCTTTGAGCTCTTCTATGGCCCACATATGGTGTGTGTGTGTGTGTGTGTGTGTGTGTGTGTGTGTGTGTGTGTGTGTGTGTGTGTGTGTGCGTGTGTGCGTGTGTCCTGGGAAAAAAGTCCTTTGCATTTACTAAATTTGAACATGTACATTGGTTGCACATGATAAAAATGTGTTACGATAACATAGGAGTCTACCACATTTCAATCATATACACTCAATATTTTTTTTGTGTACGTTGTAAAGGCTGTATTCCAGTAAAGAGTGTACTAAACCCTTGAAGAGGTAGAGGAACACATCTTATTCTAGGTTAGGGGTGTCCAGCTACGGTCCTCAAGGGCTACTGTCCAGCCTGTTTTCTATTAAAAGCAAAGAATTGTTATTAAAAAAAAATATCTTGGTAAGATACAGGTGCCACTCAGGAGTCAAGCTCCTACTTAACTGCAGTGATTGAATTTAGAAGGGTCTCAAAGATATACTAGATTATGTTTCAAGACCAAGACTTATTTGAGGAGCAGATGAAGCCATGCTCTTTCTACCTGGTTTCTTGGTTGCTGTTGTTGCTGTGTGGCTGGCTCTTGGTGGAGTCAGAAGAATTAGACTCAGAATAGTTGATGGATGAAGGTGAAGAGGAAGTGGATGAGGAGGCTGAGGAGGACGTGCTGGGGTATTTTATGTTGCTGCTAACAACGCTGCTGTGGCTCTTTGATTTTTTGGAGGGGGTCACCCCATTACTGCATGTTGGGCTGTCTACACCTGGAGGAAGGAGCACAATCCATTGACTAATAGTTGTGATGTTTGAGACCCAGCTGTGAGGATTCTGAAAAAGGTTTGAAAAGCAAAAACACACCTCCAGCGTGCACGTGTGAATTTCCAGTCCCCTGGCGAGGGCTAAGGTTGGGAGAGCCAGGGTAACTTCCCTGGGACTTGGGGGAGCGAATTGTCAAGCAGCGAACCTCGCTGTCTGTACCGTTCACCATTTCCACAAATTGACGACACCTACAAAACATGCGTATTAGTGTTGCTAAATTTTACAATAAATCCCAAGCTTGCTAACTTACTTCAACATAAACAGAAGGTTTGGATTGTGTTCTAACAGGCCTGGATAAAGTTGCTGTGTGGCTTCGATGGCTTCACCCACACGTCCCTCCAGCACCAGCTTCTGTATTCCTGTTCAGCAAATTGGATCTAGTTTACACTATGCAACCTTTTCTGGTCCACAGGTCAAGAGTCATATGAAAAACATTTGGCGGTCTAGTCAAAAATCAACACAGCAGTACTCTTAAAAAGGTAATTTGGGGGTTAGTGTGTTCATGACTAAACAGATGAGTCATGTGTATCTAAGGTAGACTGTTAAAAAAAATAAAAAATAAAAAACAGCACAAAGTCCTTCCTGGTATAACCGCTAGGTGCCCAGAGGTGTCGATCTAGGTGGATAAATGGGAAGGCTTTTATGGGACCCAAGCATATTGGAGGCATCTGTCCCCTCAATCAAAACATACAGTAAGTCCGGCATCTCCAATGTTATTGAGCCTATTTTTTGTTTGTGATAACATGTCAGTGGTGAAATATTGATCTGTGCATTTTCCCCAGCTCATCACTTGAAGAAGAAATACTACACCTAGCTGGTGATGGTGGCGACCGACTTTTTTAGAACAATGGTGCACTGCTGCACAGGCATCTCGTTGTCAAGAGATTTCTCAATGAGCACCTGCCAATTGAATTGATCGGATAAGATCATTCGGATAGGTGTTCAGCAACATAAATGGCCTACGTCACTAGACCTTGTACCCGTGCTAGCTAGATTTTTGCATCAGTGTGTGCAGAACAACCAGAGTTGCACACATTAACTTTTTTGTGAACCACTGTTACTTGCACTCAGTTTCTACAGTTGTTTAGCTGTATATAGTCACTCCCATCATACCCCAGTTACACAGGTTAACTACTCTCAGTTCTGTTACCTGGGCAGTGTCGATAGAAACTTTGCCAGTGTTAAAATTGACGCCCTATATCAAGGGTCACCAACTCTGTCAGGGGGCCAGCGTTTTAAAGGACAGTCACCTTGGGGACCGGGCCCTCAAATAAAAATTAAATTTTGGCATAACATTATTATTTGATGTTTATTGTTTATTCCATTTCATTACAAGATTAAATGCATTTTCAGTTTTAGGCCCAGTCGTTGCTGTTTTAATGTGTGGACTACATGATACTTTCTCTTTGATCCTCTGATTGATAATTATGGAATCCAGTCGCGGGCCCGATTTGACGGTTCGTTGGGCTGGATTCAGCCCACGGGCCGTCAGTTGCTGATCACTGCCCTTGGTGTTAGATTAACACCAGCAGATTGACAGTGTAGTTGCTAGTTAAGACAAAGAAATTAATTTGTATGTGCAGGTTATTCACTTACTCTGTCTGTTCTTTATAGATGTTTGGTCCTCTTGTATCATGGTCTCTGTGACTCTGGCAAAAGCAGTGGCAGTGGCATAGTATCCATGGTGGACCAGGTAGCTAGATACCATACTGGGGAGTAAGGAAATGTATTTAAAACATCAAATAAAATGTGTACCTCTTGTAGATGCTGTCAAAGGCAACTCATTGATTTGCGTCATTTATTTCATAGTTTTCATTTGATTCAAAATTATAATAAGACATTATTTCTTGTTAAAATGTTAAGTTAGAATTTCCAAGTAATTTATTTTGGTTTAAAACAATTATATTTTGTTCGCTACATATACACAGTTGTTCAGGAACGCGGTTAATTGATATTTACAAATCCGATTCCAATGAATGGGACTTTGTGTTTACTAAAACCACAATAGAATGATTTTCAAATCATGTTCAACCTATATTGAATGGAAAATTCTACAATGAAAAGATATTTAATGTTCAAATTGATCAACTTTATTGTTGTTTTATTGATTTCATTGTTTTACTAACTTTGAATTTTGTGGCTGCAACACATTCCAAGGCAAAAAAATCAACGTTGAATGCTCAAACGCTATCATGTGAAGCAAAAGCCATTCATCAACAACACCCAGAAAGACGGACAGCCGACTTCTCTGAGTCTGAGCTCATCTAAGATGGACTGATGTAGAGTGGAAAAGTGTTCTGTAGTCTGACGAGTCCACATTCCAAATTGTTTTTGAAAATAATACTTTGTGTTCTGCGAGCCAAAGAGGAAAAGGAACATCCAGGTTGTTGTGAGTACAAAGTTAATTTGTGCCAAAGGAATGGGTGACTTACACATCTGGAAGGCCGCATTAATGCTCAAAAGTACTGGAGAAACATATGCTGCCATCCAACATCTTTTTCATGGATGCCCCCGTTTATTTCAGCTGGACAATACCAAGCCACATTCTGCACATGTTACAACAGTGTGGCTTTGTAGTAAAAGAGTGTTGCGGGCATTACAATGGCCTGCATGCAGAACAGACCTGTCTCCCATTGAAAATATGTGGCGCATAATAAAGCATCAAATATGACAATGGAGATCGCTGACTTTTGAAGAGCTAAAGCAGTACCTCTAATAAGAATGAGAAAGAATTCCACCTACAGATCTTCACCAATTAGTGTCCTCAGGTTCCAAACATTTCTTTTATATTAAAAGAAAAGGTGATGCAAGTAACACAGTGGTTAACAGGACACTTTTTTTTTTCTTTTTTGTCCCACCAATAAAATTCAAAGTTAATGATTATGAGCTAAAAACAATCTGATCAGCTTGAGCATTACATGTATCCTGCCTTTGTGGTGTATACAATTAAATATAGGCTGAACATAATTTGCAAATTATTTTATTTTGATTAATTGAACACAATGTCCCAACTTCACTGCAATTGGGTTTGTATTAGCCAGAAGAGGTGCTGCACTTTGAGAACAAGGCGGGATTTTGGCCCAGACGACAAGACATGTTTTTCTATTGAAAAGATTTGTGGAGCTTTATTTCATTAGAGTAAATGTGACTAATGAGATAAATAATGCATGGTTTGCTTTTGTTATTGTTTTGTGTGAATCCTCTTTATTATGTGTGCTAAGTGAGTTATGTATTGCTTGTTTCTCAGTTCTGAAGGCATCGTTGGGGTTGTTTTAACATGTAAAGACGACGGGAAATGCCTTTTAAAACCAAAGAACAAAATTGAACGTGATTGAGCACATCTTGTCGTTACTTAAGTTCAACACACCTATTGCATTTAAAGGATAAAAAGATACATTGAGTGACTGAAACAGATTAACTTACTTCTGCAAGACAGCTTGCCAGTCACCCAGCCTTTCTCCTATTGGGAATCGAGCGATCATTCCGTGGATCTTAGCCCTCCATTCGCTCATGTAGTCCTCAATGTCAAAGACAAATGGCTGCTGTCCAAAGTTTGCATCGACAATCTCGCCCGGGGTTTGAAGTCCCACAGTGGGGTACAGGTTAGGCTGGGTTAATAGGAGGGTAGAAATATTGGAAACAAGTTTATACCTACATACCTATTATGTGTCATCTCACTCTTGCAGCACTGTTGTGTTCCGTAACAGTAAACCTTTCTCGTTTGTCCCAACAAAACATTAAAGGGATCAAATGTGATCCGTTTTGTGAAATCCAATCAAACTAAGGAAACATTTCAATTGCCAACATTGGAAATCAAAGAACATTACATACTGTTCTCTTACTGGACAAAACTGCCCTCTGAAAACACATTATGGTAAGTGGAACAGCAGTGAATTAACAGAAAGGAGGGATGTTGAGGTCAAGTGCAGTGGATATAAAAAGCCTTCATAGCACTGATCAAATGCCAGAATTTTGTGATGTAAAAAGAAAAAAAAAATCTATGTGAAACATTAATGTTGCAAAACGTGCAAAGTCCGTGACCTCTCCAAATCAGTTGTAGATTATCTCCGGTGCACATACTGCTTTAGATCATTTCACATTATTTTCGTGATGAGCAGTGTGCATCTGGAATGTTAACCACAAAGTTAAAGCTAGCTCTCATCGGACCGTAACACCTTCTCTACACATGCAGCAGTGGTGATTGCTCAGAGACTGCAAGGGAAGCTCGGTGTCCTCTAAAAGCCCTGCTGCCTCCCGGGGGAAAAAAAGTGGTGAGTATATACTGCTCTCTGTGCACTTTACTGAAAAAAATACGTGCTAGAATAACTTCATCTTGTCTTCAGAATCAGCTACTTACAACAGATAACTGACAGAACTTCGCCTGCAGCGCCTCTGCGCGTTGACACAGCCATACACTGAGCTTTGACTATTTTGTAAAATGTGTTTTTCAACTATGCAAAAGTGGATAAACGCTGTGAGTTTTTGAAAAATGCAGCCGGCTTGGATATTTATATTTGCAAGACTTCCATCAGTCTTGACACTCAAGCCTATAGGCCAGACATATGAAGAAGTAGTAGTAAACAGACATCCAATGTTGCTGTCAACCTCTTGGCAACCTCCCTGACCAGTTTTCTTGTAGTTTAGTCCATCAACTTTGCTGGGAAGGTGGTAATGTCATTATTGTGCTATACTTTCATAACTTGATGTGGCTGTTTTAGAAATTAGAAACTGTTCCCTACAATCAACGAACTTTATTTGGGGTTAATCTTTAGCACTTCAAACAGCAGCAGATGCTTTATCTTGGTCTCATTTCTTGAAATCACAAAAACCTGAATTTGTACAAATGTGTTAAGACTTTTTCTATCCACTGTAAGTCAATCAAAGAGCAGGGAAAGCTCAATTTAGCCTCAAAGTTGAGTAGGTGACATATTGAAGGTAAATGTTACAAGGTACTTACAGGGAGATCCGTGAAAGCCACACCTGTAAGGTAAAAGAAAATTGGCTTTGTAATATATGATTCCAGCCAATTAATATGACCAATGAATAACATTGTTTTAATTAATTTATATTGACTGCAAATGTACCACAATTTCTCGAGAATTACAAATCGGGGTGGGGCATAATACACAATATATATACGTAAAATGCAGGAGTGTGTGTTATTCAGAAGTGTGTGTTATTCTCGAGAAATTGAGGTACACAGACCTAATTCCACTTACCTAAACTAATGCCATTTTTGGTGTAAAAGCAAGTGTTGTTGATGAGGTTAACACAGCAGCCAATCACATCACCCGTCGTGAAAGTTGGACCGTATGGTTGGCCAGTTCCAGAGGAGCAGAAGGAGTGGCCATCATCTCCATGGTAACCATATGAGTGCTTGTCCCATCCTGAAATAGGACGAGGATTAGGATTAGCTTTTACTTTATACTTTGAACCCTTGTGAAAAAATGTCTGTCACAGGGAAATTGAGAATGTGAAATATCATTTTCAACTAAATTAGTGAATCATGATCATTGGAACATAGCTAAGTCACTTATTTATATCAGATGCTCACATTCATTACCAATTTTCCGGCAAGCATTTGCATTGATGGGCTTTCTGAGGCATGCACTTTTTGTGTTAACGGTGAAGTGAAATAGATGGCCACCTGGGGGCTCTCTTGAGAGAAGAAACTGGTGAGACAGTCAGCAGGTATGGCAGCACACAGAACCCAAACCAACCCATCATGAGTTTGGGTTTTTACCCATGACCATTTTTGCTCCTTTTTCTCACGCGTGTCTAAGCAACTGGTTTGTTCATCCACAATATCTAAACCAGAATTTAGCCACGTAGACCCTTCGACCTATACTCTATATCGGTTGTTACCCTAAAGTGATCACCAGCTAATTAGCTGTATACAAAAAATCAAGACATGAATTGTGTAACTTTAGTCATTACATCCATATTTCCATTGAAAAGAATGTAGTTTAAGAAACGAAAATGTAGACATATAGACTTTTGAAAATTTTACTAATTAGCATACCAATAGAGTTTTTGCAATGCAAAACACCAATAATGGCATCTATGTGGCGGTGTTGTTCCCCTTAATGCTACGGACATCTGAAGGTAGTAAATGCGGGATATATACAAAATTCACATGCATCAAGAAAAGTACAGGCAAACCTCTGACGATAGTTTGGCCAAGGTTTGCTACCTTGAACGAATGCTATCAAACGCTGATGAATATCCTAACATTCGGTACCTTAGCAAACACTAGCTAATGTTTGCTGTTTAGTAAAATAGGGGCTTAAAGCACTTTTCATTGAGAGGATGAAAAAGTGAAAGTACAGAAGCACCAACATACAGTTATGGCTAAACGTTAATACTAGCGGGCAATCAAGTCCTATTGAAATCCCTACCTAAACATGTATTGTTTGCGTTTTTGAAAAGGTCATCAGAAGAGGCGGTTCTTAGCTCAAATGGAAACACATTTCACAAATTCGGGGCAACTGACCGCATAGATTTTTAGTTTTGAATCTTGTATGAGGGACAGTGAGTAAAAGGCAGTCATCAGACCATAGTGACCAAACAGGAAAATAAAATGCCACCAGATCTACCAAGTATGTACTGTATGTAGGAGCCTGAGCATTGCAAGATCTTTAAGTGGCTGTTAACATTTTGTACTGAATTCTAAAATTACAGGGAGCCACTACAAGGACGACAGAAAGGGATTGATGTGGCTGAACCTATGGGATTGAGACAAAAGCCTTGCAGCAGCATTCTGAACTTAAAGGAGACAGTCAAATGAAATTTTACTCCCTGCATTCCACTTGCTAATTGCATTTTTACCGAAAGGTGCTTGTCACTGAATGTGCGATCTATTTTGGTTCACCAGAGAGATACGTGTCACATGTTGCAGTTAACAAAGCAAATGCAACTTCTAGTGTCATACTGTTCCAGCAATGTTTTAAAAGTTCAATAATTTATGTGAAATATGGTAATCGGGGTTGTTCTAATCAGGGTGTTATGTTGCCGATTTCTATACAGATAATGAGTGAGACTGGTCTATAGCTATTCCAATCATCTGGATAAAGTGCACATTATTTATTTTAGAGCAGCTAACTGACAGTTATTTCATTATTATTTTAATTTTTATTATTTTTATTATTTTAAATCATTAATCTGTCAATTATTTTTGGGAAAAATTGATTACCGTATTTTCCGCACTATAGGCCGCACTTAAAGGCTTATAATTTACTCAACTTACTGTGAAGAAATTCAACATTACTTTGAGGGAAGGAAAAAGAGGTCTCCAAATAAGCATGCTTACTTCAAGTTGTTTGCCACTCCCAATTTGAGTTTACTTTGAAGAAAATCAAACATTGCAGATTTAAACATCAAAATGTAGACCGAAGCCATAAAATAACAAATGTCTACTAGATTAATGCTACCATAGTGAGAAATACCGTTGCCAGTCTAGTGATTTTAGCATAGCTACAGTAGATGTTACAGTAATTATAAATTTGCAAACGACTGCTACTTTAACACAGACTGAGGAGCATGATAAACACGCTGCATCTACATATATTCCATAGAGCTCAGTGCTGTGGCACATTGCAACACTTATGGCATGGAAATCTAAATTCAAACTTGCCTGAAAAACTGTTAAAACCAGTTTTGAAACATTCTACAATATAGCCGGGGCATAAAAGAGGAACTGTGATATGGCAGAGATCCACTGTACTGTTTCATTAAATGTGAGTAGTTTAACGTGCACGGTGCTATCTATACTTGTTTTTTTGTATAATTTGTACATTTGTGTGTTTTGTGTTTGTGTGGTCTCTGTATGGTGCAGTATTAGATTAATCTGCTGACAGGGATATTGCCTCTAAAGCCAGGCTCACTACTCCAACATGCTAATGAAATGGGCAGGCCTCCACAGCGGGATCAGACATAGAGGTCAGCAGTAGAGAACATTGTACTATTAAGGGACACACATGCAAAGGCAAAGATGCATGACTTGCCTTTCTTGCATGGGTACATAACTAAATGTGTGTAAACAGCTAATCAACAAATAAATCCAGTGATAAAAAACAGTCGCAAGGTTTCCAACCAAATGAACAGTATTCATTCAGACTTAACGCAATCAACAATAATCTGTCTAGCAGGGCTACTGTCCATCGGAATCCTAGCAACCAACAATATTTTCATGACTAATGTTTGGACAGAATTAGTAAACACGTTCGTCCATGAAACCATTTTCTACCCTGTTCCACCCTATGACACATTGGAATCAAGAAGAATGATCTTTGATGGTGAGTGCATCTAAAGTTAGATAAACTCACTGCCCTTGTGTCCACTGCATTTGACAAACCCCAACTAACAAACTATAATTTGAGTGCTCAATAAGCAGGTCAAATGGTTCCAAATAGACCTAGACCAAAACATTAACCAGTTCATGCAAGGGATCACAGAGATTAAAGTATGTTATTTCAACCTAAAACTAAGATGTATGATTCAGGCAGCTGGCCACTGGCATAGATATCAATATATTGACCTAGCTTTTGTTGCAATGTTGACGTTAAGACGGATGTTCTGCGATGGTATTTTTGTTAAAGCTCTGATTATAAAATGACACTTGGCGTGTACTGTAATATAGCTACATGTTTAATGTCGGTAACAACTCAATCTGTGTCAAAATCGTTGAAGAAATCAATGAGTTATAATGAACGGTATCAAACACAAACACTAGTGGTTGTATATCTATAGTCTCGACAGCTAGCTCCCAAGAAGCATGCAAGCGCACCCATCCTGCATTTGATGCGAGGACTATATCTAATCACTGTTTTGCAACAGCAACATGTGCAATAACCAGATTGAGATTCTACCGTTTCTAAGATTCTACTTAAGGTAAGCCATTTAAAAAAAAAAAAAAGTGTTCTGCGGTTACTATTTAGGGCATTTTTTTTATTTATTCTCCAAGAAATATCTGTTATCAGTCAACTTTCGACAAGTCCTGCTTGACAAGTGGAATGCCATACAAGGCATTGTGTGACTGAGGTTAAAGCAGGGATTGTCAACTTGTCGTCCGCGGCCCTCTAGTGGTCCGTGATGATATTGCTGATGGTCCACGAAATTGGAAATGGAAAGTAATTGTATATATTTTTTTAATCAAATTAATTATTTAGGCTTGATTTATTTTCCAGCTAATTTTGTTAATCATTTACCCATCCAATTTATGTCAAATGTAGCTGAGATTCCCAAAATAGACATACAGATGCAAATAAATACCCTGTATAGGTCTATCCTCCTTCAGTGCAAAGTAAAATAATATTCGAAATAAATTTTACATTTAATTTCTTTGAAATGCTTCAGTTATGACCCACTCCCATAAAATCCACCCAAAAAAAGTCAATAGTGAAAGCAGAAGAAGCTTTTTAGGCATACACACCGAAGACAGGGGCACATTTTGAAAGCACTCACACATCATTGCAGCTCCTCTTCCTTCCTACACTCCTTACAAATGGAGCATTATTTAAAAAGGCAATATTCAGGGATAAACGGAATCGGTGTGAAACTGAAAAATACTCACAAATTTCAAACCTTTTTATTATACGTCCACCCAATCTTATAATGCAATATCAGTCACTTGCTACTCACCAGGCAGTCGATTCATGTTGACCCCTTGTGCAGACAAGCCGATTCCCATGTAGCTGGATGCAAAAAAAAAAAAAAAAGGAGAACATGTTGCTTGGCATTCATCTGTTTTCTTTTGCATAAATGTAATTATCGTCAGACTAAGCTCCTTTCAAATTTTTTTTTTTTTTTTTGCATGTGCTGTATTCGTAACGAAACTTGGATTCAAGTGCAATTTGCTAGAGTGAGTAAACACGCAATTTGGGTGTCAGTATTTAAGATCTTACTACAAATATGGCAAATTTAGAATGTCAAACACACCACGCCAACCAGGTGTGCAGTCTGTTGAAGAGTTACCCAACCTTTGAAAAGAGACACCCATTTTACATCATAAAATTGTTATGCCAGATCACCAAACAAGCTAGCTTGAATAATGATGATCCAGTCTCAGTTTACTCGTAGACTGAATAACTCGGTATGAAATCTGGGCCAATATAATCCAACAAAAAGCAATTATACTTGCAGAAAGCCATGACTTTTTCTTTTGTAAGAATAGTAACAGGTGGATGGATACACAACTTTATTGTACCTTCTGTCTGTTTGCTCAGGTTTGTCCCGCCTCAGAAATGTATATAAAAAAAAAAAAAGGCTGGGGCCGCACTACCATTCATGTGATGTCAAATAGAAGGCCGCAAAATACCATCCTGCGGGCCACAAATGGCCGCAGTGCTGCAACTTTGAGAACGCTGGTCTATATACATGACAAGTAGGGAAATGCAAAAAAGCTAATATTTAAGAGTGTACTTACCCATCTCGACCTTTACTGACAATTTTGACTTCAAAATAGTAGATACCACAAGCTGCTGGGATTGGATGTGTGGCTCGTACAGATGCGGCATCCTTGTGATTTTTGCCATGTCCTGCAAGTGAAAAACAATTATGCCCATGAGGAAAAAGGTCAGTTTACTTCAGGGTTTATATGATCTGCAGTACATTCTCACATTTTCTAAGTTAGGGCATCTGCTTGTTTATTATTGAGAGTCAGATTCATGTTTTGTTTTTTTTGGCCCTTGAAAATGTCCTCACACGAGAATGTCCATTAAGTCTAAAATGTTTGGGGTCCTGAATTTATTTTGAAATGGCACCCATGTTATGCGTTTGGTCTTTGAGGTATTAATATTACATATCTAAACAGTTAAACATCCCCATAATTCTGATGTATGTTTGGGATCATTGTCCAGGTGGAACATCCGGTTTCAGGTGTTTAAGTGTTGATTTGAGGTAAATTTGAAGAATTTTGAGTTTTTTTTAAAGACATTCAGTAACATCCCAGGAACCACCAATATTTAAGCCAGCCCAGAACTGGAAAATGCTGAAATAACAGTGTCATTGTCCACAGTGAAGCGCTATTGACTGTGTGGGTGCCGACCAAGAAAGAAGCCCCTGCTCCAAAATCAACACATTCAAGCTTGACTGAAATTTGCACCGACCCATATGGACAAGCCAAATGCCTTCTAGACAAATGTTTTATGGTCAGGTGAGACGAATACTGAAGTATTTGGTCACAAGTATGTTTGCATGAGTTAAGGGCCTTATAAGGGTCACGACAGAGCTGGAGCCCATCGCAGCTGCTTTGGCATTAGAAAAATGAAACTGAACCTCTTTCTTTTAATGCATGGTTTTCCTTTTTTATAATCTTTCTCAGAGAAACTGTTGGTGTCTGGGGAGGTCTCTTCTAAGCAGATGTAGAATCCATCCATCCAGCCATTATCTGCGTGTCCTTATTCTCACGAAGGCTGCGGGCACACTGAAGCCTATCCCAGCAGTCTTAGGGGGGTAGGCGGGGGACACCCTGAAGTGGTCACCACCCAATCGCAGGGCACGTAGACAAACAACCATTCACACACACACACCTACTGACATTTTGGAGAGGTCAAATGGCCTACCATGCATGTTTTTGCTATGTGGGAGGAAACCAGAAGACCTGGAGGAAACTCACGCAGGTAGGCGGGGAGAACAAGCAAACGCCACACAAAAAGGCAGAAGCCGGAATTGAACCCCACATCTTTGAATTGTGAGATGGATGCGCTAACCAGTGCTCCACCATGCCGCCGGATGTAGAATCGATTTCAGCAAAACAATAGCTTCCGGTTGCGACCGTGAGAGAACGAGCAAACGGTGTGCTTGACATCAGGTAAAATCAATCCCAATTCCAGTCTGAAAATTATGTTCCAGAAGCTTGCAAGAATACCCATTGTGAACAGCTAAAGTAATTAATCTGCTATTTATAAGACATGTGAGTCAGAAATGGTCAAATGAAAAGGCTATTGTAAAGATATTTTGCGACAAAATCCCACAGAGTACAGCTTTAAGTAAACACTAGAATAAAAGGAAAATATTCATAACAAGAGCATTAACAGCACATCAACATATAAAAAAAAAATAGTGAGCTGTATCAAACCAGACCACGCTTCTGTCAAAGCAAACAGATAAATACTGCAAAATATAATCAGTGGATTATATCCATCTCTGCATGTCATCCTAGATTTCATCAAAATAAGGCCTTTAGCATTTCTGCACAGAAGGAAACTTAGCAGGTATGCAAATTCTAAAACTGAGTAATAACATGCAGTGCGGCATCTTATGTGCGTCATGTTTTAAGTGACTTAAACCGATTTCAATGACTATGTGAGCTATATAGAAGCCTGCTTTCTTGACAATTTGACCTGATCAAAAGTAACAAAAAAACAATGGTTTGATAGAGATGACACTTGTTATCTGCATGAAATAAAAACAATAGATATTCTTGTCATTAGGATGGGCGACTGATTCTATTGCAGGACAAATACTTTGTGGATTAGGCAAATGTCGACGATAAGATTGACAACAGGATCGGTGCATTTGGCCTTACGTATGCGCAGAGGCCTCCAGCAGCTGGTGAAAACGAGCTGGTTGTCTGTTAAGAGGCATCAGACTGAGCTCGAGACAAATTCGGATTCAACTAAACTGGGCCGTTTGTCTCATGAGGCACACCGTTAAGCTAATATGCGTATTTTTTTTTAGAACCCGATCGCTGTAAAGTGCGAGATACTTTATTTGGGGTGTTATTTCGTGCCCCCTCCCCCCATCAGTTCTATCCAGTGCTGTCGTGTTAAAGGTTAACACGTACTGTATGTTTCGTATCCAAGTTGTGGCCTGTTTATCCTGTCATCCTCGCTCCCCACTAGCATTCTAGTCACAAGTCAAAACTAGATTGGGAAACGTTGACTAGCCATCCGGCTAAATACCGTGCTTGCATAGCTGTTAGCTAGCTCCTAAATACCATCAGAGCCACTAATCACAAATGGTCTTTTCGACCCAGAAATTTTAACTATAGAGTGCGTCAAACACAATGTCATGTCACTACAAAACAACAACGCCATTCGTGACAAATGAGGAAAGGAAACTGTTGATGAAGGGTGAATTTTCAGTATTGTTATTGGATGACTTGTCGAGTCCAGTGAGTTCACCGTTTGGGCAGTTAGATTTGCTCGTCTGAGAAACAAAGCAAGGCTAGGGCCAAAAAGGCAGCTATTACTGGATCCACCACTCACACCGTCAACATGATTATATAGTGTAAGATAACCATCGCAACAAATAAGAACTAACGCACCGTCCATATGGCTAACGTTACTGAGACAAATCTCTAACCTTTGTAATGGACCCTCAGGTTGTTCTGTGACAGTCCAATGTAGCTGTATTTATCCTTGGGACTCCAAGATCGAGGTAAAGGGGTCTCTTCCTCGTTCACGGCCGGATAAAGCCGCTTGAGTCGCTCATTCAGCTCATGTTCTTGGTAATTAAATACAGGATCCCCCAACGACAAGCTGCCCGCACCAAGCTCTGCCATTTTTGACTCGTTTCTTAGTGTTCGCCTCTCTATAGCTATCCCGTGTCACTTCACTGGAACTGTACGCTGAAAGTGAGAGGGGACTGTGAGGAGAAAATAGCAGCGGTGTGACATCCCCGGATAAGCAGCAGTAGTCACTCTAGGCTGGACCAGTGCTTTGTGGGTATTGTAGTTTTTAATTACGCTCTTTCATGCTAACGCTTCCAGAAAAGACTACACTGCTTTGCTGCCGCACCCCTCAGGGGTCCTTGACGAACCAAGGCAGCTGGAAAATGTAGTTTTCTTAATGAAATGGGCTCATGTGTTGATATAATAACGGATAAGAGTAAGTAAAAGGCAAATATGGCGAGTAAATCCCACTGAAAACATGCCATGGTTTTAAAGTGAATTAGTTGACTCGTGTGTTGTTGGATACTGGCGTAGTATGAAATCTTTAATGGGGGTTTATTGTTGTATAATAGTCACTTGATTTTCTTGATGACATTTTTAAGTTTGTGTTGTTTTGTGTGGTGTTCTGTGAGCGAGACAAAACGAGCGACTGGAAAAATGATCAGGCGTGCTGTGTCCTATTATATATGGGTGTTTTTGTTGTTGCTTTGGCAACCGGTGGCCATTGTGCACACTGCAGAACAATCCGGATCACTGGGAATGATCAAGAACTTCAAAAATCACCATTAAGTTTCTAATTTTTTTAGATTTGATATGACATCACGCAAATATATAAATCTCCCACATCTGATACCAACTGAAAAGCCAATGCAATTGACTGGGATATGGATTTAAAGTGCCATTGTGTTTTTAATATACAAAATGTTCTGATTAAAACCGAGGAGCTTTTTTCTGCTCTTAAGAACAATATCCGATACATGAAATTACTGTGCTATGACATCAGTCATGTATGCTTGTGTTGTGTCACTCATGTCCAGCTTAGTGAAGATGATGGCCCCGTGGAGGAGCTCTCAGGCTGAGTAGTCACAGTCATAAGGACGATTGGGTAGTAACTAGGTGGCCTTGCGGAATACCTCCTGAAGCTCGTAGTAGTAGGAGGACACATGAGACGTCGGGAGGCAGGCTGGCTGAATGACGGTGGACAGGGACAGCAATTCTATTAAAGCAATTCTGGTGGCAATTGTCGCTCACTCCTGCACTACATCAGTCTCAAAGTCTATATTGGAGTTGTGTTGACATAGCCATGGATGGACCAGGATTAGGGATTGGCCTGGGACACAAAAGATGGAACTGTATGAGCACTTGGTGATTTCCAGATTGCAGTATGGTTATAGGGGTTGTGACATGTGACCATGCCCAGGTAGCGCCCATCCATGGCGTGTATGGGTACGGGATCAGTCAGACGAAGGCTGCCCACCTTCATTCTTCAGACCAATTCCTCATCCATAATGTTCACCTCTGCTCCGGAATCAATGAGGACAGTCGGCATGAGCGTCATTAGTGAGCAACAGGCAGGCCGGAAGCAAGGTCTTTTGGCAGGTGGGAGGGGATACGATACCTGAGCTCACGCAGACTCGCTGACGCCGTGTGAACCCAGTCCTTTGACCGGCTATGTAGCCGCTTAATGCCCATGGCCCCCCACAGCACAGGCAAAGGTTCGAGTGAAGGCGGTGCTGGCATTCCTCTGGGGTCATGCCCAACCGCCATGCGACGAGGCCGCGGATCGGGTGGTCCATCCACAGTTTTGGGCTCGGAAAGGGGGGGTTGACCCGCTCAGTTCCGTTCTCTACACCTGGATTCGACAGTCAATTTGCGCAAGTCAATAGCCTCGCTGAGGATGGTCGGGAGTTCATTTCATCCTTCTAACAGTCCTCCAAGCTGTGATAGAACGTGTCTATTACAGCCTGGGTGTCCCACAAGCTTAGTCGGGCAATGGTCCGGAAGTCCAGAGCCAAGGCGCGGTTCCCCTGGCAAATCTTAAGGAGTTTGCGAGCTGCATCCCCGCTAGACAAGCCCACATAGAAGACTTTGACGATTTCGCGAGTGAAGGACTCAAACGAGAGTGCAAATGCCCGCTGTGCTGTACAATGACTTTGTTCAGGAATTGTAAATACCTGCAGGCTGTATGTAGGTGATCATTTACTCTAACAGGTTCAATGGAATTTAAATTGCCCACCCGTCTGTCCAAAATAAAGAATGAAAAGCCAAGGGACATAAGAGATGTTATGTGGCCCCGGATTAACATAATATTAGATATTATGTGTGGTTTTGCCGGGGTTTTACAATGACAACTAGCCTGGAACTGCGTAGAAAACTGTTTTCGTTTTAAATACTACAACGCCCACAATACACCGGGCCAAAAGACGGATTCCTTCTGGTGCGTACCGCGTACGTAAAAGTCGCACTGTCTCATCTGTACCCGGCCCGGGTTTACGAGGTGAGGATTGTTTATTTAAACCAAAAACTTTTGGTTCCATTCGAACTTAATCTTGTTCAACTGTAGATATAGGAGCCATTGTTTGATATTGCTGAATTGTGATAGTTTCCTAGTCGAGTTGGGCTTCCCTATGTCCGTTAGCTAGCCAGTGCTGTTTGCTCTTAACGGTGAAGACATCTACACTTTGGGACAGAGTATTTCTATGGATCAGTAAACCTACACAGTTAAATATCACACAAAGACACCACCATGCCAGGCGTCTACAGGGGTCGGAAGAGATGAAACTCACAATATGTTATTGCTTTAATAGCGCGTACCGCCATTGGCTAGGTGGCTCATCGGCTAAATCCGAGGACGCTATAGCTAACTTGTCCGTATGCAGGCATGTCTGCTATGAACGTTAAAAATAACCCAGCCATTCTTCACCCTCGCTTGCATATTAAGCGATGGGAGAAGACCTCGCGAAAGTGCGTTTTATTGAGTCCCCTGTTCAACTATGATGTCATCAAACGTCTTCGATAACAATATGCTGTGGTCGAAAGAGGTGAAGTGGAAGTACACAACTCGATGGCTGGATGTCCCGCGTGCTAACGAAACGCCCTGCTGTGTCACACTGACTCGTTTATCCTGCTCATACACACTTGGGCGTTGTAAAACATGTTTAAGCCCGTCTGTCTCACAATTTACACGCAGGAATAAAGAAAGAAAGAAAAACAAACATACGCAACATATGATTATAGCTCTTACAGAGTCAACTGCTTTATTCCAGGTAACTTTTGTTAATAAACAGTTAATTATGCGCTTGTTTTATTTTGAAGAACAACACAGCAGACCGTTAGTACTCATCTTTTCCATGCTAGATATAGTACCGTATGTTTTGTTTTCTGTAGCTAAGTAGATACGTATTTTTTTAATGTAGCTTTGACCCAAATGAATATATATACGTATTACAAGCTACCTCATTCAATCATTAATTTAATTGTATCAGTCGTATAAGATACTCTTAATGCATGTGTTTCTTTTTAGATTTTTGTCGTTATTTCATATTCAGTATCTTGACACTGTACAATAGATATGACTGTGTACTAATCTCAGTAAAATCAAAGTATTACAAACTTGCATACACCACTAATCAATGCCTCAAACAATAAATCAATTAAATTTTTGTAAAAACATTTACTTAACACACCCAGCAATGCACTAACACACTTTTATGTTAACATATTTGGAATGATTGAAATGATTATTTACCATTAGCTACACTTCAACTTCCAATAGTTTTTCTTATAGGGATGAGACACTGTCACAAAGTGTCAAGGTGTTGGTGCGTGTTGCTCTACATTTTTCATTATGAATAGAAATAAAAACAATCAGAAAAATGTTTCCCATGAGGAGACAGATTTTGTCTGTACGCAGTTGTTCATTGTCATCTATACATGATTGGACATACTAATCTGGTGATGAAATGTGACTGGCCATCGGGCTACAGTCATGTGTCTTACCTTTATAACATAAGTTATTGGTCATGTATCCAAATCTCTGTGGTACAGGCCAGGGAATTTTTCTGACTAGTGTACAAAGGATGGCTGAATGATGGGTGTCAGTTGAAATCTTACCGCAGCTGAAGTTGAACACAGCTCTTTGTGCAGGCCCTTGGCCATTTCACATGACGTCTTTGTGATCCTTTTTGTTTGTATCCCTTGCAGCGTTATTCAGGATGCAGGACCCGCCTTTGTGGGAGCAGATAGGCACTGGCTTTGTGCGACACTACTACCAGTTGTTTCAAAGTGACAGAGCAAAACTGGCTGATCTGTATGTAAGTGCAACTTTGGCTCACAGGGGTGTCAATCTCATTTTTTGTCACATCAACACATCTATCTGTCTGTCACACAGATTGCAGAGTCGTTACTAACCTGGGAAGGGGAAAAAATCTGCGGCAAGGATGCAATTACCAAGAAACTCCTTGTAAGTTTTTCTTCTCGAAATGTTTACATTGACGATGTCGCTTGCATGGCTGCTGGCGGTATGATTGCTCACACCGACCCAAGCTATAGCAGCATTGCTAAAATAATAGCCTTGGTTTTTGACACACTATTTTTGCCCTAATCATTTCCTAAAATTACCTACATCTACAGTTGAACAGATCGAGATCGGCCATTATTAATTCCAATACCGACAACTCATTGCAATTTGTGGACATAGCTAAATTAATAATGAGCCATTTGCAGTCAGCTCATGAATCTGCAAAAATTCCCATGTTGATCAGACTATCAAAGCAAAGGTACCTTACCTTAAATCTCAACTATATTATGTTTGAACTTTCCTCACGTTTGTGTTTGTGTGTGCTTGTCTGTGTGTGTATGTGAGACAGAATCTGGGCATCAAAAAAATAGGGCATACTATTACAGCACATGACCACCAGCCAACTACAGACAGCTGCGTCCTGAGTATGGTTGTAGGACAGCTCAAAGTAAGTAGAGCTACAAATGCCAAATTAAAGGTGTACTTGTGACGAAAATAGGTTTGGCACAAAAGAAATTGACTCTGGACATTTTTATTCTGATTTTGTTTGCAACTACTGTATATGAGTGAAATCACGTTTGCTGCAACGGACATGCTGGTGGCTATCTCAACAGTAGCTATTTTTGTTTGCAGGCTGACAACGATCAAATCATGGGTTTTCATCAGATTTTCCTCTTGAAGGAAATCAATAGTGCTTGGGTGTGCACCAACGAGATGTTCAGGCTGGCTCTTCACAACTTTGCCTGAATGATTTTTCGACTCTGGTGGGCATGGGCAAGTCGAAGTGGTGGAGGGGAGGGTTGGCCATGGAGAGATGGGACAAAGCTCATGCTTCCCTTCTGCCGTCTGCTTTTGTTTGTTTGACAAGCATGTGAACACCGGAATCTAAATTGTCGATCACTGACCCCAATCCATCTCAGACAGTACAAATGAAACTTTTTTTTCCTCCTCTGCTGACATCGGCCAACCCATCAGACCAAACACCATCCAAGAAACTCTGCTCCTCACCTCTAATTCATTCTCCTCAGTTTCCGTTTGACTTCTTTCATCTAGTTTTAGATCAAACTTGGCTCAGATCAGTTTAGCATCATGTCAGGTTTAGATGCCACTGGAGTCACTCTATTCTTTAGGATGGGTTACGTTTTTACAATTCATACAATGCTTTCTGTCAGGTTCTCATTGTCATGCCACCAAAGACTCATTTAAGACAATGTCCGAGTTTGCTGTGTTATTCTACATTTCTCCCCTCCATCCGTCTTGCTTTATTACACAGAAATGTTTGGCAATTTACATGGACAGAAGCCAAAATTCACAATAAACCCAGACATTTTTTTTTCATAATGGTGTGACTTGTCTTTGCATATCAGCCTCAAGGCTTAACAACAACTCTTTCAAATACAAGCAAAGTTTTGAATGCATATGGTTTGTAGATTGAATATGAATGGAGAGTTCAGCACTGTTGATACTTTTCTCTACGAGTGGCTAAAACCATTGCTGCACGCTTGTAGTTTGCAGAGGAGTACAAGGATTGTTCAAGCTGGATGTTCCTCACCAATATTGGCAAGCTCGTGTGGACAGATTAAACAAAAGTTGAGTTCTTTAAAAGGAGCGTGCGATGCTAAGCACACCACTCCCATCAAAACCTCAACCCAACTGTAAAGTATGACGGAGCAGCATCTTAGTTTGGGACAGCCTTAGCTCTGGGCGTAGACGCATTGGTATTGTCAAATTTACCAAGATGTTTTGCAAGCGAATTAAATTGAAAGCCACCTGTCTTCTTATTGAAGCGCATCAGAAAGTGGGCCACATTACACAACAGCGATACAGGACAGAAATAAACCAACTAAAACGCTACAACGAAAGAAAATACGCCTTCTAAAGTTGCGTTGTCTAACTTCCGATCTGAAGTCAGTTGAGATTCTGTGGCATGGCCTCAGGAGCGCAATTCACCCCAGATATCCTTAGAATATTGCTGAACAAAAGGTTTTGGTAAGTGGAATGGTGCAAAATTTCTCTTGTCTGTTGTGCAACTACACAGGAAATGTTTGATTTAACTGTTCATTAAATCAGAAATTCACATACTTTAGCCACTTGGGACTGTTTACATGTGTTCCATAAATATATGTAAACAATTGTGGTGTTTAAAAAATGTTGATTGTTGTGTCTTCCTGTAACTCCAGTTTTCGAGGGCCACTTATCCTGCATGGTAATTTTTATGTTTCTCTCCTCCGAAACACCTGAACCAAAGAATCAGTTCAACAGAAGATTTGCAGGAGCCTGATATATATCCTGATCATTTAAACAAGGTTTGTTCCCCACTCCATATCTAAAACAAGCAGGATAGTGGCCCTTGAGGTTTGACGCCTGTATTGCAGATACAAATCAAATCATATTATAAATGACAATGCAAGCGAAAGAAGTCGCCTGTGGGAATACTGTAACAATTTATCAAGTATTATCACTTCAAAATAAAATTATTTTGGCCCGTTTTAATGAAGGATGGTAAATTGGTAAATTTATTTTACAGTATGTCGAATTTTCCAACTATTTGTATTGCATAATAAGTGACGTTAGTTATATCAGTATTTGGCGCCTTCTACTGTCAATGTTCAGAAACTGAATTTGTTTTCCACCACTTTGCACAAAAAACACCCACCTAAAAACGAACCTTTCCATACGTAACTATTGCTATACCGACTTTGTGATGGGGTCACCAATGTTTTATTTTCTTAGTCCGAGTAGTACGTATAGGTAGGAACTAACCCTTACCAGCCATGCTCAGATACTAGCCGGAGCATTTATCCTGCGGACCGGAAGTTTTAGCCGTTGCTCCGGGTGAACGAAGTGAATATTGACGGCGTCACTTCAGACCAAAATTATTCCTCACCCCCGTTATTTCCCCCCAGTCCCTCAGCCATGGCGTTCAGCGCTAGTATCGACGTTGAAGGTGCGACACAGCATCTCCGGGATATCCTTAAGCTCGACCGTCCTGGGAACAATACTGGTGAGTTTGACCGTCAATGCAAAGTGGGGGCGCTCGTCTAGGCCGCAGAAGCTAATGCAACACTAGCCACACGCATTGATGCAGATTTTACTATGGCCACAGTCGCTTAGTATCCACCAATAACAAGTTAACTGTCGAATTAACAACATTTCAGATTAACACAATTCCTCATGCTTGTCAATTTTTGATTTAGGGTCGATTTCATGTCTGAATGTACTTCACAATACTCTACCAACTGCGCTGTAAGCGTTTGTGTTTCTGGCGTAAGATAAATCGAAAGGCGTCGGTCCTGCTTTTCTTTTGTCAAATTGCTTTGCAAGGAAATGTGACTATTTAACTTTGGATAATATATATTCTCATATGTCGATGGAGTGAATGTTTTGTGTGTGCTGCTGGACTCGTGTTAAAAGCTAGATTGGAGCGTATGAGGCTGTTTTTCCAACTTAAACGAAACTTATCAATTAGCAAGATACTAGAAATGTGTAGTTTAAGGTTGACATAAATCAAGCATAAAGATTGGTGAAGTGCATGAAGGATTTGTTTGTCTCAGTGCGTTTTGAATTGTTTGTGTGTGTGTGTCTGGGGGGGGGGGGGGGTTATCAAATATTCAAGATTTTATTGTGCCCATGGGACAATTTGTGGCACAGACAGACAACAATCCGAAAATACAATCGATTTACAATTGACCCCCCCAAAAGAATGCTTAAATAATGACAAAATAGCTCAAATGAATTAATAAAAAACAAAAAGTTACTCAAACCTGCAAATAATAAACATACGAACAGATTCAGTAAAATGAGTTAAACATTTAATATCCATTATATTTGAGGATATCTGAACCCTCTGAACTTTTCCTGAAACGTTAAGGTTGGAGACTATATAGTAACTCTTGGTACACCATACTGTTGCAATGTGGTCAACCATAAATTTTTGAGTTGGATTAATTGTCATTTTGTGGTAGTAGATATATGTTGATCATTTTTGTTATAATGAAAGCGCCTGAGAGAAATGTATTTCATTCCTTAGATACAGAAGCAAGTGATGGTCAAAGACGTTTGTCCTTTAATGGAGAACTCAACGGGCTATTGGGAACAGCAGGTCTTCTCGGAGGTGGTGATTTGACATCGGACTCGACCAGACCTATTTCCGCAGTCAACAGCATTGCTCAGGATATCCAGATAATGTCTGTTTATCAATTGTTTCTTTTGTCACTTGAACATTTTCATTTGCTTCCATTCCTAAATTTTTACCTCTAAAAATGTCAAAAAGTTTTTGTTGTCTTGAGTTTCGGATGAGGTAATTTTATTTCAATGGCTGCTCCAATTTCAGTCGCCTTTCTGGAGATGATCAGTCTACCTGCATCCCCATCATCTCGGACAGTGTGGAGATTGTGGCGAGTCAGGAATCGAGCATTAACAGCAAGGCTCGAGGTAGTAACATGGTAAGATTTTGGATATTCCCTTTTTTTTCTCTCTCTCTACCTGTTGTTATTTTTAGTGAGTGGTAGGATACAATGGATTTATAGATTGACACTTCTGCTGATTTTTTTTTCAAGTGCACATAGTACATAGGTCACTGTTATATTTGGAACATTTTCACATTTTTGTGTCTAACGATACTCAATATTGGGCTGCTGAATTAATCAAATTTTAATCATGATTACGATTTTGGCTCCAGACGATCTCATAATTCATATAATCATGGAAAAGCGATTATTTGGTGTTTCCATTCTGAGATGCCATGCACAACTCAACCGCTACGCCCCCTCATAGGATTTGGACAATCTTTCGTTAAACGAGGTCTCTAAATGATGAGTTGACTATCAAAATAGTAGTCAATAAATTTGATAGCGATTAATTGCTGCATCTGTAGAAGAGATGACTAAATGGGACTAAAAAAAATTAACCATTCTCTTCGTGTGTTACTCACCTAAAGACAAAGTTTATAAAGCTACAGTTGTTTACTTTCAAACTTAACTTGCAGTGAGCATGAGGGACGTCATGGATACTGGGCCATTATTTCTTCATAGCTCGGAATCTATTTGACCTGAGCGATTGCTGACTCGTTTGCTAAGGCGGGTCATAAATGGTAACAGCGAGCATAAAATGAAATTAGTGAATGTAGAAATCCCTGCACCACACGAACATTCCGCAGCTCTATATTCTTCAATCTGTAAGTCAAGTCAATCTTATTTATATAGCCCTTAATCACAAACGTGTCTCAAAGGGCTTCACATGGCCATAGTTGATAATTATTCTCTACATCCCTTGATCTGATCTCCCAGTAGGGCAAGGAAAAACTCTCAAAACTGTACAGAAGCTTTTCCCTTCATAACATTTTTCTTTCCGCGATTGAGTTGGCAAAGAATTGGCCTTAGTTCTGGCAGACCTCGTTTTCAGTTGATCTGACCTTTACAAATCCAGTCTTGTAATTCGTAATTGGGGGCGTGTCTGCGGGTGGACATTGCCTACCCCGACATAAGCCGTGTCCACCCAGAAGAATCATTTCCCCATCCAATGAAAACTGTCGAAAAAACAGTTGCATAAAATTTTGGGGGGAGCGTTCATAGCTTTCTGTCATTAGACATGGAAAAAACACACTAATTGGCCATTTTGATGTGTTGGCGTTCTTAGCGATGCTTCTGTACATCAGCAAACCACGACAACATGAGTTTTTACGTTTTGAAGGCTGCGCGTTTCTTTTAAATGACCAGATCACTGGGTCATTTAACGTTGGCAGTTGGCCAGCTTCAGGCTAATTCTAGCAGATTTGTTGCGAGTCACTGGAGTTGGCTTGTTGGTTATAAAATAATTTTACCGAAGGCTAACGTGATTAGTATTTTATTTATTTTTCATGAGGTAACGACTCCGGACCCCCCTACAGAAATTGGATGCTGTGATTTTATTCTCTCCCACTCCGTTCTCAAAATTAAACCATATCTTGTTTACGTAACCTATTTAGGAAAAGCAACATTTTAGTTTTGCCCACCCAAATAATCCAAGTGCCTACCCACAGATCACATACTAAGTAATAAGACCTTTCTGTATTGTAAATAATTTCAAATTGTGAATTTCTTTTTCTGTTAGGTGAAGATTCAGCCTGTTGCCAAGTACGACTGGGAGCACAAGTATCATTATGGCAGACTTATTGCTGTGTCAAATTCCTTCATGGCATATGCAATTAGAGGTAAGAGTCTGGGATTAAATTTAATATGAAATACTATATATTAACCAGTGAAGACAAACATGGGTATTGTGTTAGTTCTATCTAAGGGCTGGTGCGCACTGAGTGATGATTTGGAACTGGGCAGTGTGCAAAGTTCTGCCACAAGATTTCACTAATGGCCGGTCTTGGCCACTGGTTTTGCAGTGATTGTGATGACATCGCAAATCATAGCCAATCTAAATGCACAGAAGCTTTCATAGAGTAAAACAAAACAATTCTGATTTTGAAGCAAGCAAGACAGCCACCTGCTGTCAAGTAATGAAAATGCAGTGTATGCAGTCAATTTGTTTTGCAAGCATACTAACCGGTAACCATATTTATAATTTCATCTAGCTGTGGATGGAAAAAGTGACAGTTGTAAAAACATGTGAATGAGTGGTGCCCACCCTACCAGGTCCATTCAAGTGATTGGGAATCAGCCCCACCTTTCAAAATATCCACACTTTACTCTTTATTGTCGTGAGGGCTGTAGATATTGGAAAAACCTGATATTGTTGAATATAGCGATTATGATATTGCAATATTTAACATGTACCCAAAGAAATAACATTTTATCAAATGAAAGAATTACATATTTTAATTTGCCAAAATAAGCAATCTGTAAGCATTCTTAGCTACTTAGAATTCCCCAAGACAATGAGACAGCGTTTGCTATATACGTTTGTTTTTTGTTATTTGCATTTTTCAATATTGTTTTCCTCAGAATTGAGTGATTCCATACCCCCCTCTGTTAAAGCAACTGACTGCCATGTTTTTTTCTTGAATTTCTTGTTTCTCAAAGCCAGACAAGTGGCCGTTTGAAATGATTTACGCTTTTTCTCACGTCAGTAATTTGCTTTGTTTATGCTAAATTAAACTGATTGAACACGCATTTCCGCACTTGTGTGTTTTGCATTTCTTGTGTTTTCTGCACTCAATGTGTTTTCTATCATACCTTCCCTCAGGAGCCAACAACCAGGCTATGATACGCGTTTTGAGTGTGGGCTCTGCAGAGCGATGCTTACTGAAAGGCTTCACTGGTGCAGTCACTGATCTGGCTTTCGCCCACCTTGACTCGCCTCTGTTGGGTTGTGTAGATGAAGCTGGCAACCTGATGGTTTGGGAACTCACCTGCACCAGCAGTACAATACTGTATCCTGACTTGAAGTTCAGCTTCAGAAATGCTCTACCATTTTTGTTTCATCCAATTTATATACCTACTTACCATTATTTTTTGTAGAATCAGTCTTGTCATCCAAATACTTTTGAGCTGTAATTGTATCCTGTAATATCATGCAGACATGCACAAATAACGTTTGCTTCATCTTGCTTTCCTTAATCCATGGCCCGAAGAGATCAAATAGTTGTTCACATCCAAAGGCCACAGGACACTCCGCTGAACTTGCATCGGCGTCTCATCTGGTGTCCTTTCATTCCAGATGAAAATGATGACAACCAAGATGACACCAGCCAGACTTTGGCTCTTCTGCATGAAGATAGGGTATCTGTCTAATGTTAAAAAATGTAACGTGACCTGAAGCAAATACCAGTCTTCTGTTAGTATTGCATCTTGCACTAAAACTAGGCACAATGGAGTCAGCGTAAGGCAGGGGTCTCCAGACTTAGCTTTTGTGGGAGATAGTCTGGGTGTGTCTGGGTTTCATAAAGTATTTGTCAAAAAAGTACTCAAGCACAACTAATCCACTCTTCTAAATCTTTACTAAAAGTAGGTCAGAACCCTAAACAGTTTTTCTGAAGATGAACATTTCTGTGCTACTTTGCATACTACTCGGCATGTTTAGCTGAGTGGCTAAGGGTGCGAATCTCTAAGTGTTTAGCGATTCTATTCCAATTTTCAGGGTCTTGATTCGATTCAGAGACGATTTTCGATTCAGAAACAATTTTCGATTCAGAAATTTTTGTTGCAAAACCTGCAACTTCATATGCCAGTCATTAGTAATAATGAAGTGTGCTGTAAATATCACAAAAGACTCGGTAGAGCTTGAGGTCACACATAGGTGCTTCGAGTGGCTTTTTTTCCAGAGCATCTCCCACTTTATTATTTTATTTGTCGTAACGTTTTGAAACTGCTTTATCGCTGAAAAAGCTGCGCGAGGGTATAACGTACCTTGAGTCTAGCGTATTAATCATAAACTTAAAGCCCTCTCCTTTGACTGAGCTGTTTAGCAGGCGATAGAGTGTGTGCATTTAACATATCTTGTATTATTTGCTCTTCCAGGCTGAAGTGTGGGACCTTGAAATCTTGAGGGCCAACAATGCAAGTTGGCCTGTTAATATCACAGATTTGAAAGAAGGCCTCATCACAGTGGATGGATATAACCAGGTAGGACTTGATACATACTTGACGATATAGAAAAACAACTTTTAAAGGGAGAGTCAAGTCAAAAACCTTTCTTCACAGTAATCTTCTACATGCCCCCACTAGTCGAACTAAGCTATGTTGACAAATCAGTTTTCAACGCATCCTTGGCTTACGGGGGAACCCACTTGCTGCATATTGTGCAGAGAAGCTTCATTTGCGCGTGGGAATCACCTGTCACCGCAAATCCATATTCTGTGAAATGTACCTTTTTTCTTGTGTTAAATCCTCACTGGGCCTTTCCACCATTGCAAAGAAACTTTCCAAATAAATCTGTTTATTTGACTCATTTTGCTAGGTTGTAGATTTAATATAATTGTAATTTAATTTAATATAATCGAATATTGTGGTTATTTTACTGTCCAACCAGCGTGTCAGTGAAGGCGCCCTATCTCCAGATGGAACAGTGTTAGCCACAGCCAGTCATGATGGATACATAAAGTTCTGGCAGATATATATAGAAGGGGGCCAGGACAAGCCAAGGTATGCCAGAACAATGAACCTTTAATTTTGAAAGTTGATGTCCTCCCTGGTACTTTTATTCCAGAGTCGGAGAATGTCCTCCTTGTCTTTTTTTATTTTCAATTCTTTTCCTAATTAGATGTCTACATGAATTGCGTCCTCATGGTGGACGTCCCCTTTCCTGTTTACTCTTCTGTGACAACCACAAAAGGCAGGACCCTGAGTAAGTCGAGAAGTCCAGATTGCGATGAGCAAATTGCATGATAGCCACACATATGAATCTATTGCTGTTTAATTTACAGTCACTCCTTCGTTTCTCTATATAGTGTTCCATTCTGGAGGTTTCTTATAACTGGAGCGGATCAGAACCAAGAATTAAAGATGTGGTGCACTGTTTCATGGACGTGTTTGCAGACTATCAGGTTTTTACTTCAGTCGTTCAGTTGCACTCCAGGTGTTATCTCAGTAACTACCCCTCTGGCACATGGGGGGTCCAATTGCATTTCATGTGCGGCCAGTGCCCCCACAAAGCCCCCTGTAGCTCTGCCACTGTCTGAATCCCTGCTCTTATACAATCTGGGGAAAAACAAACACATTCACTAAAATCATTAATTAAATGTTTGCCCTTTTGTTGTAAGAGCACCCCAACTTTGTTGGAGCCTTTAATCATTAGTCCTCTTTTGTAGATTCTCTCCAGATCCACTGAACATGACAATTCTGCCTAGTCTTAAGGCAAGTTTGGACCTGTCTGCTGAGTATCTTGTCCTTTCTGACGTACAGAGGAAGGTCAGTGCAATATTGTCAGTATGTTTATATAATGCTCACTTTGTATGGAAATATTTGGGCCCCTCACAAAACAATTACGATTATGATTCAGGGGCTTGTGTTCGATTATACAACGATTATTGATACAACTTTAATTCATGTACTGTATTGTTTGGTGTGATTTAAAGAAAACAAATTCCCCCATTTACGTAACATTCTTGTAATTATTATTCCAATTCAGGTGTTAAGACATTGATAAATACTTGGCTGTGATTTATATTCTGGAATGCAAAAGTCCTGACGTGAATGATTGCAAGATGTGTTAGATGTGCTAACTTGTAAACTGTTAGCACAATAAGATGCAAACAATCATCATAGTCGTCATGACTGTTTAGGACAAAATGAGTTTCTAACTAGTGACATGCTGGCAGAGTAAATAGGAGACATGAAAACAATATTACCATAGGCACTTTCTGAAGCAAGCCAATATTTTTTGAAAGATTAGTCATTGTCAAAAGATGTTTTTAAGTTGTGGATTTATTCATTGCACTGTGGGTAATTTTGCTGTGGTTTCTGGTGGGTAAACAAATGCGTACAATGTCCGATTAAGGAGCAAAAACACACTTGACTTGACTTGGAGTGTTTTTGTTTTCATCGGTTGTAAAAAAATTAAGCTCTTTATTTGACCACCAACATTATTGCCTACTTCTACTCTTTAAATATAAACTTGGTGTGGCTCCTTGGCAGGTTCTTTATGTGATGGAACTGAGACAAGATCTGGGAAAAGGCAAGGCATCTTTCACTGCCGTGTCTGAGTTTCTGCTGACCCATCCTGTGCTTAGCTTTGGAGTTCAAGATGTTGCCCAAAGCCGTTTGCGACACACTGAAGTTCTTCCTGCAGAGGAGGAGAGTGAGAGCACAACAACAGGTGAGTCCATGAAGGCTTTTATATTGGTGGTGGGTTGGGGGCAAACTGGAGGCCCCTTTTTCATCTGGCGCAATTTAATAATCATTCATTTTTACACAACGCAATGGTCATGATTGATTGATATTTTCCCATCTGTATGTGATTTCTTTCAGAGGGCACTCAAGGGCCCACAGAGTCCAAATCTGGCATCCAGATTAAACTGTTCTGTGTTCATACCAAGTGAGTTCTTGTGCACTGATCAAATCAGTATTTTGTTCAACAAAGTACCAGTTCAAAGTTTGTATACAGCATTCAATAGCGCAAGTTTTTATAAAGTGTTAGTCAGTGCCTTACTCAAGGGTTCATATGTGGGCATAGGGAACATACATAGGGTGCTCCTTGGATGGTGGCTTGGTCTGTAAAGGGTTTTTTGGGGGCTTCATTCCTTCTACGCCATTAGATTTTATCGGAAGTACTTTGTTTTCCTGTTGTACAGTTGAATATTAAAAGCTAAAGGTTACTCTTAAGTAGATAAGCTAAAACTGCATGTCTGTTTCCATTTATCATTTACTTGAATATCTTGTGGTTTTAGGAGTTTACAGGATGTCCAGATCTGGTTCCAGCCTAATGTGGGTTCCAACGCTACTAGTCTGCCCCTTTCTAATCCTCCAGATGGTTTTGGTGGGTTACATGTTATTCTGTTTGTTTGCACAATTACAACAGGTCTCTCAAAATGGTTACCGCTTCCTTTAATGTTGACCCTGAAATATCAGAGCAAGTTTTCAATATAAAAATTATATATATTGGCCACATTGTATAATTGCCTAAGTCATTTCAATATTTTTTGGAATACAAGAAAAATAAACAATTTTTATAGCACAAATATTTATTGATATTGTAACGGAAGGAAAAAGACCCAATAAAAATACCGGGTGGGTGTTATAACAAAACGATTTTTTTGTTTTCCAAAAATATTCAAATATCACTTAGGCAATTATGTTAAGTGGCCGACCATGTGAATGAAGGTGATTTCAGTTTTTTTCTGATGAATTATTTCATGTTCCCAATAGGGTTTTCAACCCATCTGACAGACCAGAATTCTGACAAGGACTCAGGGAGTGGATCCCAGACAGACCTAAGGAACATCTCATCACTTCCTGCACCTACTGACTTCCTGTCAAACACAACCAATGGCAATGAGCAAATGCCAAAATTGATGACTCCTGATGCCTTCATGACACTAAACACTTCGGTATGAAATTTTAAAATCTGAAACGCTTCATGCATTTGTAGCATAAAATTGGCAAATACAATGTGAGGTATTGAACAACATATGCACTTTTGCATGAAAATCAGCTGAGCACAATCATGACGATCACGATCGGTGGCTGATCAATCAGAGCACAACTGTGTTCTCTTGCAAACTGAAATTTGCAGTTCTTTCTCTTCAGGTGCCTACATCTCCTGGCAGTAGTGCCAGCAGTCTGACAATTGTGACAGCAATCAGCGACTCAACCAATAGGTATGTTTTTTTTTTTGCATAATGGAAATCATGATAAATGCTGATGGGATTTAATTTGGGTTTGTCTGTAAGGCATTTGCCATTGGCTGAAGCATGCAATCACATACTATTTAGAGAGGTTGGAGAGTCATTAAATATAGTTATTGTGTTCCAAAATAACCACTTGATGAAATGTCAATATATTGTTGAGTTGAAATGTAACAAGACAAAGGTGGCCTATCATTGGACCGTAATACCAGCATCATTAGTCAAACTTTCGCCATCTTCTCAAAGTCAACAACTTCTTTCCCCAACTTGTGTTTGTCGTGTGTTAAGCATTTTCAACATCCTTCCAATGTAATATGTATAAATACAATATAACACATGAGAAAAAAATGGTATGTTTTTATTTTGACAGAACTTCTGATGACATTAGTCAGAGCCCCAACCGTGCAGATAACAGTTTGTCACTTCCGGTTTCTAGTAGCAGTCCAAGACCTGCTTCTACTGCTTCAACTGTCCTGCGTGGACTGGAAGGCATTCAGGTATGACCTGACACAACATCTGCCAGCTACTCTTCAACCTTAAGACTTTGTCAAATATTACCAATGTTCTTTCTTGTTTTTTCTCTCCATGTCTCTTTGCAGACACTGGCATCCCCTAGCGCTCCAATTGCGCTTGACAGCCCTCAGGTTCTTGATTCTCCACTCATGGCACCCCTTGCCTCCCCAACAAGGGCCCGCTCCCCTGATGTTATCTCCTCAGCGTCTACAGTCATGTCCCAGGACATTCCAGAGATTGCATCCCAGACCCTGCAGCTCCAGCGTGGTCTTGTGTCCACTCTGGATTCTTTACCTCGGTCTGCTCTTCAAACTGATAGTATGGCCTCTGCTGCTTCTGCCCTTCACAGGTACCACAGTGAAGTCAAATGTATGAAGTTCTTAAAAAGAATGCATATTTTTCAGATTAGCACTGGTCTAAAGAGTTTAGTTACGACATTGATACATATCTAGTCCATTATTGCAATCTTTTCCTTAATTATCAGTGCAACAACTGAGTTAACTCCCTGGTCCAGGATAATTGCGACCCATTCAGCCAGGGACTAAAAATGACTCAAAGTGCGTACGCTAGTGCTGTAGGTTGTGTGCCAGAGCATCTGCATGATAATATAATTGAATATTACCATTGTTCATGAAGGATAGATTTGACGTATGCAGCCATTAATTAAACTGTAAATAATTGCGAGAAATTGTTGCCCCACTCTAGTTCTCGTTGGCTAATTGTGCTCATGATCCTTTTACATTACTGAGACATGCACTCTTTCTTTATTTTTTTCCAGCCTATTGCCCCTTGAGCTTGGATGTGTAGATGGGCCTGTTGGAGGGTCTCTAGAGTTGGAGCCCAGACTTAGCCAAACACCATCTCTCCTAGAGACCGCTTTATCTCAGGATAATCCTGGGTTAGCAGGAGGGTCTACAGAGAACAGCATCAGCCACACCTCTTGGCCAGCTGCTCCAGACATCACCAGGGAAACAAGGAATAGAGAAAATAGTCTGGGAGACTGGTAATAATCTTTAAAATACCATTCATCTGTAGGCATGGGCCAATATTAAATTCGGACTGCATTTCTTTCCACATTGAACATAATCAATTTTATTTACAATCGGTATATTAAGATGATTACTAACAAATATAGAAATCCAAATACAAGATTTTTTCACGTTTATTCATAGTTCAGCCTTGTTGGTGAACTGTGCACTGTACTGTAAATACATTTTGTTTTGGATATTTAAATGATTTGAATCTTCATAACTTCCACCATTGATAGACTTCATGCTTTATTGCACTGTGATAACAGTATAGGAATATGTGGAAATTCGGTTTGGTACTTAAAGCCTTTTTGTGACAAGTTGCATTGGAGTTCCCATATCAAATCCAAATAATATATGGCATGAAACAGCATGACTAAGGTGCCTGTTAGTACTATGTACCTTTGTCTAGTGGCTGTTTATCTCAATACTTCTGTGGATTTACACCTCTGCCACAGCTCAAGGGATGATTCAAACGACAGACTCCTGAGTTCACCCTATGCATGTCGGTCCTATTGCCTCTCACAGAACGACAGTCAGGATCCTGGTGCTGAGCAGAGGTAACACACACACACACGTGCTCTGTTAATTCAGGTACACAAGGGCATTTGGCTTTTTTTTAACACACACTGTCTCACTGTTTGGCTTTAGTGACCATGAGGATGAAGTTGGTGGTTCAGCATCATCTTCTGCAAATTGTGCCACACGTTCCTCTCACAGAATACCTGTTAAAGACTGGAAAACCTCACCCAGAAGCTCACCAAAGCTGAAGAAAAAGACCAAAAAAGATGACAGGTGTGTGTCGATGTTTCATGTCAATGTAGAACTCAAGGAATGGTAATTGAATTGGCACACTTCATGAACCTGTGTTCGTTCTTTTAATTTTGTTTTTCTTTTTTTCCAATAGTGACTCACCTCAGTTGAGACAATTGGACTCTAGTCAGGTAAAGTACTCACAAAAAGCAAAAGTGTTCAAGAAAAGTCATCCAGAGTCAGAAATTACAACAGATGGTTCATGAAGCAAATTTCATGCTTTATTTGACTAAGAAACTGCTACATCTGTTGATTAATCAGATAGCAATGATATCATGCACCTCCTTAGCCCATTCTCTGGAACCACGTTGCAAGAGTTTCTGAGAGACAATTCCATTGTCACTGCACAGCCCGGAAAAAGTGTAACGAAAAACCACTCCGCAAAACCAGGCTATTTCGTGGTCGAACCGCTGCAATGGTAAAGGGGCTATAGATTTGCGCTCATCACACATCTGTCAAACGGATGTTCTGAATAAATGTGGTGGAATAATTAAACACCAGATTGGAATAGATCATGTAAACGGTTAACTATGTGCCCTGTTTTTTTTTAGTTTAACAAAGTCAGAGCAAAATACCTTGGTATCCTCTTTAAACATTCTTCATCACAATTTAGTCTTTAAGTAGTGTGTTTCCTCATCTCATTCGTTTTGTTCATGGCCTCCGCAGATGAATACAGATGTGCAGCAAGAGTTAGTAATGTTGCTCCGAGGACAACAAAGAGAGTTAACTGAACTACGTGGACAAATTGAAGCCATGCAGAGCTCCATCATAGCCCGAGTAGAACGTGCGCTGACCAGCCATCAGGAACAAGAACGTATCCTTCAGATCTAGTGAGATTGGAGCCAGTTGTCAGTTCTTGTCATGTAATAATTCTGAGTAACCCCACATTTGAACCAGTCACTGGTTTGACACAACAAATGCAGTTTGCACTGTGGCGCCCCCCACACGTAACAATAAAAAAATACAGCCCTGGGCAGCCCGCCTATGTTGCCTGTGCGAAAAACCACTACTGTATACAACATTATTTTCTTGTGAACTTTAACTTTCAATGACTTCAGAGTGCAGACTAGAGCGGGTTCTAGCAGAGACTCGGACTCAGCAACACCATCAGGAACAACTCAGCCAGCAGCTGAGCCACACCCTTTGCAATTCCCTAACAACCAGAATGGACAAAGTGCTTCGAGAGGAGATGAAGAAAACTGTTCCTCCAAGTAAAGAAAAACACAAAAAGTTGATGATCACCAATGTACACTTGACAAATGAGCTTGTCTGTAAACATAGAAGTTGGTTCTTATTTTTTTTTTCTGTCTGAATCTCATTCCAAGTATTTTCTTCTAGCACGGACAATTATCTCTTATTGGTATTGGTCTTTATTTTTTTCTCTCCCAAATTTAACTCCACAAGCCACATTCAAATCATAACCCTAACTCAATGCAAGTTTCACATAACCACTATTCAAGTTGTGCTTGGTAGGGAAACCTTGCCAACATAATAAGGTGATTGAAGGCCAATGTTTTTCTGATCTTTTTAGCAATTTCAAAGAGCCTGGAGCCAGTGACATCTCATCTAAGCAACACCATTTCTTCTAAACTGACCTCGGTAGAGGTTACCCTGAAGGACAATGTTATCAAGGTGGTCAAATCCAAGGTAGGTGTCTGACCTTCATTACCACTCCTAAAATGACTTGTTTGTATCTACATGGTCTAAGATCTTTATTGCCATGTAGATTCTCTTCGTATTTAGGTCTTTGCTCACACTAGCTATTTCTTTGTCCCTAGAACACAACAGATGCAATTGGCCGAGCTGCAGCAGAGGCAATGCAGGGTCCTATCCAGGCTGCCTACAAAGATGCCTTCCAGAGCATTGTGCTGCCTGTTTTTGAGAGAGGCTGCCAGACCATGTTTCAGCAAATCAATGAAAGTTTCAAGCAAGGAACACATGAATGTAAGTCCATTAGCGATTACTAGACCTACATTCGTGTATGTGTGTGTACGCGTATGTGTATTCATATATATATGTATGTACATATGCATGTGTATATATGTGTTTGTAAATATGTATGTTTATGTGATAGAACCTATTTTTCTTTTGCATATTACTATAAATATTATACACTAAATAAAAAATAATGGCCATGAATTCCAATTGTACAGTATAAAGATGCAAAATATGAAATCATGTTTCAAATATTAGGGGCCCAAAGCAATTTTGACCGGGCCACCGCTCAAAAAGGCTTCATGTCGGATGCTGATATCTATCCAAAATAATTATTTGGAAAAGGCTCAGACAGTTTTTCCTGATCATTTTACCAGCTCACTGCAGTTTTGAGATGATGTCCAGTAGTTCTGAGGTTGTGCTTTTCACACCAGCAACTTCATTAAAACTTCAGCTAAGTTGCAATTCTCTCTGCTGAGGGAGAGGTTCAGCTCCTTGGCCATAAATGGGGAGTTTTAAAATTTAATAGATAACCCTTAACAAAATTGAGGTTTTACAATCTAGCCCGTAAACTTGACAATAACTGTGTGCGAAACTGTAACATCATTGCTACTCTATTTGAGCCAAGGACTGTTTTGTTGGCACGGATTTTATTTTTTATTTATTGGGTGGTTATTTATGTTCCTGTTCAATTAAGAAACATCTTTATTTGTCCCTTCAGGTGAAATGCTGTTTTACGCATATCATATCGTGGTTCAGACTCACACAAAGCCGAGAAACAGCTCTTTTCTTATTTGCTTGTGTGAGGATGAGATTGGAGTTATTGGTTTTTCTCTGTAGACTTACAGCAGCTCGAGGTCCATGCAAAGAACAAAAAGCAGAGAGAGCAGGAAACACGAGACCCCACGATTGACCAACTGCAACATATGATAGACACCTTCCAAAGTTCCACTGATCAACTGGCCAATAGCGTGACAGCTAACATCCGGGCTGAGATCCAACATCAGATCCAGATGATGGTGGGAAAGTAAGTGTCCAAGTCATCAATCACCAGTATGTGTGAGTTTATTTGTTTGGAAAGCTGAGATACTACATCTTGGAAAGTGCTGGCTCAATACCCTCATCTTTATAAATCTCACTTATTGAACATGTTGATCTTATAATTGTGTTGCCCGTGCAAACCGTCAATCTGCTCAACGTTATGCATCATCTGTGCCATCTGTTTCTTTGACATTCATGTCATAATTACAGTTAGAACACAGTTGTCTGTTTCTTACATTGATTTCTGTGTTAATTTTAGTATTTTGTTTAAGACAATTAATGTCTGTTTTATTCCAACCCAGACACAATGACCACTAATAAAACAAAGTACTTAGACTCTAGGGAATGAGATTTGTAGCATTCAATTTCCAAATAAACCAAATTATCTGATGTCCAGCTACAAAGTGTATGCTGCATTATGCATCCCACCCCTCAACTCTTCTTTTCTTGTTCAGTTTGCAGGAGTCAATTCTTAGTCATGTACAGCGCATTATCAAAGGGGAGGTGAGCCTGGCAATGAAGGAGCAGCAGGCAGTGGTCACCTCCAGCATCGTGCAAGCAATGAGGTCTGCAGCAGGGACCCCCGTCCCTACTGCACATCTAGACTACCAGACGCAGCAAGCTAACATCCTACAGCTTCTTCAGCAGGGACAACTCAACCAGGCTTTCCAGCAGGTAACGCACAACATATTCACATTGACATCCACAGCAGCAAAATGTCATCATTGTGATTTTCTTAACTCTTATACACAAGAACCAAGTTTGTATTTTCATTTGTGAGCTTTTATCCTTTTTTATTTCAGCGAACAACAGGACAATTAATGTAATGCAATTTTTGCTTTCCTGCGGGAAAATTGCAACATTAAAACCAACCTGTACAGTATTTACAGTTGAAGGAAAAAGTATGTGAACTAATTTCTGCATAAAATAACAGGAGCTAATCTTTTGAGGAACTAGAATACATTTTCTTCAAGTAGTAACACCCAAACATTATTTTCATGTTTTTATTTTAGAAATTGTTTCAGATCATTGTGTAGGTATGATGTGCCAATTGCAGTTGAGGTTATTTGCTGCCAATTTTTGTCCACTGTGAGGTTTACATATAGGCCAATATAAATGTGGAAATTCATTTGTTTTTTGTGCTATAAGCTTAAAAAAATGTTCATCCCTTGCTGTAACTTAAATGATATAATCAAATTTTATGACCAATTTATGCAGAAATGTCATTCTTATGCATTCCCTTCTCCGGGGCCATTTGTGTATTGCATGAACAAGACTGGGATGAAAGATTTTCTGAAATTGTTTTCATCTGAACACTATATCATTCTTACTCCCTGTTTAGGCTCTGTCAGCAACAGACCTGAACTTGGTCTTGTACGTGTGCGAGACCATCGACTCCCAGCAGGTGTTTGGACAACAGCCGTGCCCTCTTAGCCAGCCTGTGCTGCTGTCACTCATACAGCAGCTCTCATCCAACCTCAACACTCGTTCAGAGCTCAAAATCAGGTATGACTCAGAGCCATTCTTTACCAAAATTCACTAATTGAACACTCGTTCAATTCAAAGTGGGAGAAAAAGGGAAAAATACAAATGTCATCGACATCCCAAATCAAACTGAGCTAAATAGAGCACACTAAGCTTGCGGCGATGGTTCGCTCTGTGACAATCTAGAATATAGAAATAATTAGTGAATAACAAATATTTTGCTGTTTTAACTTTGGATTGGACTGATCAGTATTGCTCTTGAGTCTTTTCCTTCGTTGTCTTGTACAGGTTGTCTGAATGTACTCCCCCCCTCCTTCAGATACTTAATGTCTCTTCAGAGAGTGTCTTTATGTCCCCTTCTGCTCTCAGTGTGTGCATCCTTTCTCATGTTCTAGCAGTCAAATGATTCCCTTAGTAAAGCAATGTCTTTTTACAGCCTGGTGTAGAGTTGAGACACCTCTCTGGTTTGCAGCTGGGCTATGGCCCCGTAGAGAAAGAGGGTGTGGTTCATTATGAACTTTTATTAGCTCAGTCAAGTACAAATTTGTCCTGTTGAGCTTAGCAACGAGATCATTGCTGAAAGTCTCCAGAGAAATTGAATAGTGGACATCCATATCCTGTAGTTGCTTAAAGTTTTGAAAATTTGCAATAACCTAACAATTTGATTAAATACCCAGAAAGGAGGAGAGTCTGTAAAATGGGGGTTGAGTACCTACAGTTGTTGTGGACGGGGTTGACCTTCTGTGTTGGCCTGAATATGGGGCCAGCTGGCACTATAGATCAGGAAAGCGTAGGGTGCGCCTATATAGATGAATGCTCACTTAAACTGCTGAGACAGTAAAGCTGGTGGACACTCAGGTCACCAGATGTCTGACTGAAACAATGAATTGCAAAGAGAGATGCAGTATTGCAGGAGGAGAGGGTGCAGCTGGAGATGATGAGTCCATCCCACACCAAATACATTAACACAAGTGAGCTGGTAGCCAGCAAGGCCGTAGAGGACAGTGTTTGACTTTGAATCTTAAGTGACTCGACCAATAAGAAAAACCTTGTCCCTCTTTTGTGTTTTACTTGTAAATGTCTTTCTGTGCCAGAATATATCTTTTGTCAGTGACTGTCATTCTAATTCCCCTGTGCAGCTACTTGGAGGACGCATTGATGAACCTGGACCACGGTGATCCTCGAACACGAGATCACATGGCCTCCGTGCTGACCCAAGTCAGACCAAAGCTCTTCGCATTCATCCAGCAGGACCCCCACAACCCTCTTACCAAGAGAGCGCGACGCCTCATGATGATGCTCCAAGGACTTGTCAACCACTAGTTTATTTCAAATCTCATTTTGAAGATTTTCTTTTTTTTTAAACAAATGATGTCGAGTCAGTTTTTGGATGAGTATAGAGAACTTGATTCTTTGTAATATTCAAGGACAACTTCAGTCCACTAACTTTTTATTTTCTTGCTGAGAAGGCAGTTGATAGTGTTACCGCTGCGCCTGGGAGATAGAGGCTGACAACAGTGGAGCGTAGAAGTAACACAGAGGTACTACTAGTCGCTGGGACTGATGACTTTTGAGTTTAGGAAGGTTACTACCACTATTTGTCTTCCCATTCCTTCAACCCTCGTCGAAGCCATGTATCAAATGTAAGAACAAATCCCCCCCATCCAGTGCAAATCAATAGGCTCGTTTGAATGATTGTGAAGGATCACTTTCTAAAAAGATTTATTTTTTTAGTTTTCCAGATCTTCTCCCAGGTTGCCATTGAAGACAGTGAGTGTTTTGTAACTCCTTCATGCAAGCGTGCATAAGACCTAAAGAATGTTCATCTCTGTGGCCTGATGTCGCCAAACCGTTGAGTTTTTTCACTTTTAGGTTCCTCAAGCCAAACAGTCTGGAATAGTTCAGGAGTTGACATCTTTAGTGTTTATTATTATTATTATTATTGTTTTTTTTTGTTTTTTTTTTACTTAGCTCATGACAAACAATTTGACATTTTGCCCGGTGTAGACTCAACTGAGCCAGGTTGCTTCCTTGAAGATTTTACTTTAATCTTTTGTAACAATATTGAAAAACATAAAATGCTTTATTATAGCTGGCCTTTTCCAACAAACCATTCCACTAAGGCTTCCTATAGGAAGAAAGAACCCCCCCCCCCCCACATTTGCTTAAAAATCATCCTTCACAATCTGAAATGTGTGCAGCTTTAATGCTGGCTCCCGTCCAGAGAAACTGTAAAGTGGTCTCATTCTACAGTCCCATTTGTTTTGTTTCTGTATTCAATAGTGTACACATGTCCAAAAATATGAAACAAGTGTTTTGACATATGTTACTGACATTCACCTTTTATCAGAGTATATCTGTTTGAAAACTGGATGTGTAGTTACTTCTTGTGGGCTTTGGGAGGCAGCACCTAATTGAAGCGCATTCCCTATTCGTTGCCCATTGAGTCTGTTTTGGAACTACAAGCACTGTTAGCTCGTGTTCCTCTGACCGTTTTTCTGCACAGATTTACAAACAAAATTGCTGGCTGGCCACTGTTTTGCTGACTGTCAAAGTCCTGTTTTTTTGACATTTCTGCTCAGAATTTAAATTGGGAGTTGCCTAAAAAGTGCCTTACTGTATTTTAACTTGTTTTACATGGTTCTTTAATCCTGTTTAGGCCTTCAGGAAGCTCTAGAGATGAAGCATTGCCCCCTTAAGTCTTGTCTCAGCAGTTATGTCATTAGCCAGGCAGTTTGTGGTGGCATATAAAGTCCGACTCAAACAGCACATCAGAAATGAACCTGTACTTTCAACATTTAAAATCCATGTTGTCACTTATTTTGGATGCTTGGAAGACAGAAGTTTTTTTTGACTACTATCATCTTGATCTCTTCAGTTACACATCTCAAGAGAAAATAGTTTGACTCCTTCGCCCTGATTGGGAACACAAGTGAAGATTGTGTGTTGTATTCTTTCAATTGTTCCATTTGCTGTTTGGATATTTTACAGTTTATTTTACTTTAAACGTTTGGAATTTAAAAAAAAACTGTTGAATTGATATATTGTGGTGTGTTACGTTGGTTCAACTTCTCTTGAAGCTGCCTTTGAAGTCGGGAATACTTAGTGGAGCATTTCACACAAAGCTCAGAGAGAGCTACTAAAGATGAATTTTAATACACTAGCATTTAATGTGACGTCCCTTTTTGACCTTGTATTGTTTGGAGTCCAAGGTCAAGGTGTATGTCACTGCATGACCACGCAAACGAGGTAGAAAAATGATTTTTGAGCTGGATAGTCAAAACATTCACTCTTCGCCTATTCTTGATTATAGATTTGCAGACTAATTTCATTTACTGAATTATTTACAAGCGCAATTCTACGTTTGATTTTAGCTTCTTGCGGTGATAAGCATCTGAAGCGAAATCTCAATAAACTGTCGCTTCTGCAGTTCTGTTTTTGTGGCTGCACTGAAACGGGTTCAAGAATCGGAATGCCTCCGTCAGATAACGTCGTCCGTTTGGAGCAGATGTGGTGGCGCTTGGTCCTTCCTTTCGGCTCCTCTCCTCTCCTCCCACTCCAGTGTACAGACTCGCCCTCCCCATCAGAGGAGCGCACGGTGCATCCTCTCGTCACTCCGGACAGTAACACTGCACTAAACATAGGAGAGAAGCCGTTTTACACTAGCAACTGGTTTTATTTTATCTTTAACAAAACGTCGGGACTCTTCTGCGTGCTTGCGGGACACGTTTCAACATCATGAACTCTTCGTGTTTCTTCGTGCCTGTTGCTGTCCTTCTGCGTAAGTACTGTCCTCCAAATAACCTTTTATAAGTTTGATAACTTCCTTAGTTTGGGTACGAGCGGCCCCTGCGTTCATCCTCAGCAGCACTCTGCTGCTGGCAAAATGATCACTCGGGTCTCTATGCTCAATCTACTGCATTTTTAAAGAAATTAAAGATTACGTGTGCATGCTTGGATCTTGATGGATACACTTGGAAGCGCCTCGCTGCATATATTGATGCTGACTCATAACTTACGTGGAATTTTAGATCATTTTTCTCCAGATTGTCACACTTGCTCCATCAACCGCACGCAAGTTTCCGCATGCGTCTTTCACCGCTAAACTTGAGTCAAACTAACGGTATCACAAAATGTATTCCATTATCCAAGTCGGATTATGTGCATTAAATTCTCATCAGATCTTGTCGTTGCCATCGTTATCTTGTCATGCTGCTGTCGGTGGAATGAAGATGCGGAAGGTGGGCTAAAAGCGTCCCACGGGAGCAAGGCACCGTAAGAGTGAGAGGGAACAAACAACACATTCAAGTTCCACGATGGAGATAAATGAATAGCATCTGTCTCCCTCCTCCGCTTCCTCCCTCAGTCCCATGAGACATTTTACAGCTCTTTCCATGCAAAACAGCCTCTGACAGTTAACTTAAGACATTAATTAATGTCACTCAATCCTTGTCACACAGACTTTGAGAGAGAGAGAGATTTGCATATTTAACTTATTTAATCCGTTTTAATTTTGTATTTATGACACACCACCGTGGTTCTGAGCTTTAGGGTTTGAACCTTGCATTGGCTTTCCTGTGTGGACTTTGCATGTTGTCCCTGCCCTTGAGTGGATTTTCCATGGGTCTAATTGTTTCTCTTTGCCCTAATTGCTTGGCGACCCCTCCAGGTTATACCCAGCCTCTTACCTAAAGTCAGCTTGGATATGGACGTGTTTTTGAAAATGGATGTATGGAATTTCTTGCTCAGTGTTCTTTGATTATGTTGACTTTTGTAGAAATACCAAATCGTAAGGTCTCTAAAAGAGAAGGCAGATAAAAGCGAGGGTAATTCATTCGTCATTCAGAAATACAGTATGTGCATACTTCAACTCATAAGAGAAGGAATGAGGGAGTTTATGCATGGTGGAGGATACAATGTCATAAGATGTTCTATTGAGACACGAGTGCGTCAGTGATAAAGCAGCACTAACACTGCTATATGGAAAAAAAATCATGTTTGAGTTATCTTTCTCTCCCGGTTGGCTTAAGTCACAAATTCATTGTAGCCTGGTTTTTGATTAAATGACAGGCAGCATTGTATCCTCAAATATCGACTCTGGCCTTTTTGTGTGGAGTTTGCACGTTCCAAACCCATGTAGGTTATTTAAGACAAAAAAAATTCTATACCCGTGTTTCTCACATATTCCATATGGTGGAAAAAAATCTCAGCACACCACTTAGCAAAGTGATACACGGAAAGTGGGTGTACAGGTTACCTTTAGTCAATTAGTGAAAGAGCTGGCCATTTCATTGTTTTTGCCTATTACTGTACAATACAACATGTACATACCATAGATTTTTTTTTTGCCAAAATAACTGACATTGGATAATTTTCCATGGCACACCTGATGATCTTTTATGACTATCAAATGTGCCCCGACACATTGGATCACTGGCTAATACTGTATATGTGAATATGTTAGCGTTTAGCTCAGCTAAGTTGTAGTTCACGAACAACCAAGAAGAGGAAGGTGAAACAAAGCACACTGTAAACTAAATCAAGCAGTAGCAGCAGCAGAAAAATACATTTCTATTCAAGGTGTGTTTGAATTGCTATAAGCACCCAGGCACTATGCTACAGCTGGGATCCTTTCAGAAAATGTGGTAAGCTTCTTGGATCAATTCACTGGCAAATACTGAAACTGAGTATTGAAAATAGAATGAGTGGGGGGAACTAAGTTATTCTGAAAAACATGTTAACATCAAATAAAAATAAAGTGGGAGAGCAATATATCACCCATCACTTGTCAAATATAAACAGAACAAGAAATTATTTACCACTGCATACTGGAAACTATTAGCAGTGATACAAAATACATTAGTGAGACTTTTGTCACTTAAAATGTAACCTAGACCAGTAGTCCCCAACCTTTTTAACACCACGGACCTGATCATCTTCAGACAATATTTTCACAGACCGGCTTTTAAGGTGTGGCGGATAAATACAACAAAATGATACGACCGGCATAAAAACAATGGGATTGTGGTGCTGAAGGAAAGTAGATGCAGGTGTGTCGCAAAAGACTTACTTGGAAAACAAGAAATAGAAAGAACAACAACTGAAGTGCGTTACCACATATACACCATGTTTGCAACACATCCTTCAATCTTTATTTTCATCAGGGAATTCTGAATGCGAACACCACAGTATGATATAATAATAACCATGGATCCACTGTGTCCTCCTATGCAACTTTACTCGCAGCGTCCTCGTAACACGTCACCGAGGTGTAGTAGAGAATCCAGTCCATTTTACACAATAAAAGATTATTCAGACCCATATAAATAAAACGGAAAACAATTCAAGTTATTTATTCTTTCTTGCGCGGCCCGGTACCAAATGATCCATGGACCGGTCGCAGACTGGTCCGCAGACCGCGTGTTGGGGAACACTGCTCGAGACTTTGTAACTTGTGCTCCATTAACTTGTGCAGAAAACAGTCATATTAAAAATACTGTATAGTGCGATCTGATCTGATGGTACAGATTTTATTAGAGAGAGAGGGAGAGGGAGTGAGAGGGAGGGAGTGTGCTCCTTGCAGTCTTCCCTATCATCAGAGACCCCAAAATCACATTAATAGCTGTCCACTGGTGAGCAGGGTATTGTATTTTAATTGTTCTCCCTCGAGAACACTTACAGTATTTTGCTTCCTCCCACATTTTCCCCTGTGCGGATTTTCAACTGCAGCGCAGACACTGCAAGTAGAAGTTTCTTCATTGAAATCCTTGCAAAGGTCAAGTCGGGTGTTGACCTTGCTGTCCCTGTGATTTTTCCCCTTACTGTTTTCAACCCTTTTATCACCTCCTCCCAACTCAATGATCAGCACACAGTTTTCAGGGTATTTGAAAGTTGGGTCATAGGTCTGCTGTACACCAAGCGACTGAACTCTTGCGCAGTGCTGGGGTTCGGCAGATACATTTCATGAGTGGCCAATCGCTCAGCAGCTGTTTTTTTCTACGATTCAATCCCGGTTCACATAGCAGAATAATCGAACCAAACGTAGCCCTGAATCTTCCCTCTCGTGAAGGCTCCAAAGATAATTTTATTAGATATTCTTGCCGTGTGTGGTGGGCTCATGACTGATCTTGACCACTCGAGCCACTCCGACCTCAAATCGGGGATATTAATATTTTGGACTGTTTGGTCTGACAAGGGCAAAGGTGCATTCAGCCGATTGATAGTGACGTGCAGCCAATGAGAAAGCGAAGTGACGTGGTAGCGAAGAAGCAGGGTGGCAAATCCAAGTCCTAAACAGTCATTGCGCAAAACAAAGTCACATTTAATCTTGTGCGGTTTTGCAAGATTTCCTGTCCAACGTGGGAATATTCATGAATAAAATCGATTCAAGTGTGACGTGTTGCTCTTGCCGTGTGGCTGCCCAGCACACACTGCACGTTCAAAACTGTTAGACCTATGATTTTTGTCTCATTACATTTGGGGTCCCTCCCTTAGAGTTTGGAGGACCGCTGACAAAAATATATTTTTGCGTTTCAAGCTAATGAGACCTAGCTGATATGTTTACATACGTATATATTGTGTTCTACAACAGTACTTAACTGTATTTATAAATTCATATATCTGATGTTGATAAAATAGTAAAGGTTTCAGTCTCTGTTGCCAAAACCTATGTGAGCAAAATACATAGTGCAGGCTCATAGAAGTGAATGGAAGTGCAAGATTTCCCATCTGACAAGGCTTGACTTTCCACACTCTTCTCTTCTGGCCTTTTTCCTCTTCCTTCTTTCTTTTTATGGTTTAATAAAAGTGATAAACTACAATATCATGTACACTCTAGCCACAATAAAATTATCCACCCATACATCCATCCATTTTCTGAAGTGCTTATCCTTACGAGGGTCACGGGCGTGCTGGAGCCCATCCCAGTAGTCTTTGGGCAGTAGTTGGGGTACACCCTGAACTGGTCACCAGCCAATCGAAGGGCACACAGACAAACAACCATTCACATTCACACCTATGGACCTTTTGGAGCATACAATTGGCCGACTGTGCATGTTTTTGGAATGTGGTAGGAAACATGAGCACCCGGAGGAATCCCACACAGGCACGGAGAGAACATGCAAACTCCACACAGCAACTTGGATTTCAAAGATAAACAGTTAAACAATATGCAGTGCTTTAAAACAATGAACTTCAGTTCCTAAATATTATTTAATCTTTTTATTTGGTTTGTTATTATGTTAGCCCGTGACTCTTGCACCTCAATATGCGTTAAAGACAATTGGGAGGCTCCTGGCGGTGTGAGAACAACCTACTGGTCACAATTCATGTTTTTGTGGAGCCAGTGTGCGTTGGGGTTATGTAGTAGTCATAAACCAATAAATTAATTGTAATGCATTGCGGTGATTTAACTGCAGGAAAATTTATTAGTTCAATTACAAAAAACAAACAAACAATATTATTGCCAACAGTGGTAGCAAATTCAATGCACTTACTTCATCGCTTCACGGAATACTAGAGGTCATTTATGATGGGATTTTGCTTGCACCTCTGTTGAAGAAATTGGTGGTTGGCTTGCTAATTGTGGTCACTCCAATGCACAGTAGTGCACGTACTTCAAAATTTAAGTTGTTGCATTCTATTAGTTAACCGCGAGATGGCATTTGAATTTTACACGCTGTACCTTTAAGACAATTCCATCCATCCATCCATCCATCCATCCATCCATCCATCCATCCATCCATCCATCCATCCATCCATCCATCCATCCATCCATCCATCCATCCATCCATCCATCCATCCATCCATCCATCCATCCATCCATCCATCCATCCATCCATCCATTCATCCGTACCGCTTGTCCCCATGGGGGTCGCCTGCAGGCTGGAGCCAATCCCAGCCGTCATCAGGCAGTAGGCGGGGGACACCCTGAGCCAGTCTCCAGCTAATCGCAGGGCGCACAGAGAAGAACAACCACCCGCACTCACAGTCACACCTCCGGGCAATTTTGAGTGCTCGATCAGCATACTAAGCATATTTTTTGGGATGTGTTGAGGAAACCGGAGCGCCCGGAGAAAACCCACGCAGGCATGGGGAGAACATGCAAACTCCACACAGGGAGGGCCGGAGGTGGAATCGAACCTGCACCCTCTGAGTTGTGAGGCAGATGTACCACCATCAAATGACATTTAATTAAATATAAAGACACTACATGTGTTGTAATAATATATAATAGCTTTCTCAGGACAGCACGGTGCGGGTTTTGAACTTGCTGCAGACTATGTGCAATATTTTGCTACTTTTTAACATTTTTCTACCTACTGAAGTGTTTGAAAGCCTTCTTGGCTCGTTTTTTGTTCACAACTTTTGCAAAAATTCTTTCCTCAAAACTCCTTTTCATTCGACCTTCAGAGAATTGCAGATTTTCTATGCAGGCTCTCCCTCCATAACAGCCTTTCTCTTTCACCGCTTCTTCTGTTCATTTCATTCTCAACGATTAAGAGCTTTACTGCAACTTCTTCTTTAGCTTCAAATCACATTACAGTGGATGTGACAAGTGAGTGACCCATGATATCCTGGCTTTTTACGGACCGGCTTCATAAATTCAGGTTATGCTCTTTGCGGCTGCATCCCAACGTCCAATGCATTTTCTCTCATGTCTGCTTTCTTCATCTGTCCTTTGGCTCCATCTCTGCCACATTACACCACTTGTGTTCAGGGCCTCCAGGACAAAATGGTACACCTTTTCAATCTTTGTGTGCACGGCACATAAATAATAAGAGCATTGACCTTGACTGACCACTGTTTTTACCATTAATAGCCTTACATGTAATCTTTTTAAACATGGTGGGTGCGTCACTGTGACTCACAAAAGAAACCAGTGCACTACAATGAGATCCGGAATGAAAGCTGCATTCACTGTAGTTATGGACAATAGATTATTAGATTATATTCAACCGTCCATTTTCTAATGCCTGTCATCAGGATCAGGGTTGTGTATCCCAGCAAACTTTGGATGAAAGTTTGAGTACACTTTGGTCAAGACATATTATATCGTCTAAGATTTAGCATATGCTGAACAGTAAAAGAGATGTACTTGTACTATAGCGCTTTTTACCTTCGGTTTTCAAAGAGCTTCACAGTGCTTCATCATTCACCCACTGACGACATACCATCAGGAGCAAGTGACTTGTTCAAGGACACAAAGACAATGGTTGAGGAGCGAAACCCCAACCTCTGTGTTGGGAGGCTTTCACTCTACTGCTGAGCCAAGCCGCCCTATAGGTAAACGTGGCAAATAATGTGGCTGTACAATGTGCCTATGCATCACAGTATTTTAGAATTGCAGCAAGGACACAAAGTGGAATAGCTGTCCACTTTCATAATCACTCTAATTGCATTAATTTCTCACACTCGAATGTGTGTGCATGTGCATGCTAGCGTGTGTGTGTATGTGTGTGTGTGAGAGCGAGAGCGAGAAAGAGAAATACAGCATTTGTACCAAGTAACTTGCGTGTGAATGAATATTCATGCTCAGTATTATTAAGGGAAAAGGAGACGAGAGTCATGCTCTGCTGGTCTTTTGTTAATGGTCTTTGTATACAGAACTAGTACAAAGTCTAAGCACTACACACACAAACACATGTGCACACAACTGCACTCACAGGGGGGCTGTGCTGGGGGGAAAGCCTTCTGATAAAGAGCAGGTCCTCATTGGAAAAATAGGCCTGCTAAAATAAAAATGATGTCAGGTAAAGTACTACTATACAGCATTGCTTTTCAGCTGGTTTGTTACTGACTCACTCGATTTCAAATACCATAAGATCACATCTTATTTCAGGATGCATTAACTCCTTCTCTCATGAGTATAAGTATGCTCCTTCAGGCTCTGTAGCATAAATCAACCCCAATGCTTTGCACTCCCATCTACAGATTCCTTTGTGATAAATTTATATATATGTGTAGAATGAAAATGACTCTTCATGACACAGGTGTCTTGTTTAGAAAAAGAGTTTATTCTTGCTCATGTCTTGGATACCTTACGTCCGCGCGCCTCTGTCGTCTTTCCTCGTGACTCTCTTTTCTCTGCTCCCGCGACCCTCTGTCACGTCTCGTCCCCGGTTGTTTTGTTATGTGCGTATTGTCATAGTTTCTGTCCGTGTGCCTGTGTGCTCGCCCCTCCCCTCCTGTGTGCTCGCCCTTCCCCTCCTGTGTGCCCATGATCGGTGTGATCATTCTCACCTGCCTCTTGTTACCTGTCGTGTATTTAAGTCCTGTCTGCCCCTCACTTTCGGTCGGATCATTGTTGTCGTAATGTCGTCACGTCTTTTGTTTCACGTCCCTGTCGGTCAGTCCTCTTGTCAGTTTGCTGAGTCTGTTAGTTTATTTTCTCCAATAAACCCTGGTCCAAGCGCCATTTGGTCACCCTGCTCCATCCGATCCATGACACCCTCTCCTTTTGGGTCCGGCCTAGCTATGCAAATTAACTACTTGCAAAGGCCTCTGTGGGCTCTGTTCGCCTTGAGGCGAATGGTCACCATAGGGGCCAATTACTACCTTCATCTCCAGCCAGGAACCGATAACACCTTCAAGCAACTATAAACTGGGTAGGGACATGCAATTCTTTGTCTTCTCTCCTTACAAAGCGCCAATCAGTTTACTCATCAGGCTCTAACTTTAAGTTTAAGTTGTAAGTTCACTCACTATTTGCACTCTCAAACTCTGTGTGTATGAAAATATACCTCAGCAGCAATGTAATGTTGCTATGTTAAGTATTGTTGTTACATTTGCATCAAACAACAGCTGGGATTACACAAACGCTATCCAAATTGTGTGTGGAATGAGAAAATGCCTAGAATGATGCAGAAGGGAAAATGTAATGAATGTGTTTGACACAGAATGTATGGCTATTTTCTCTAATCATGCAACAAAAGTTACTGGGGTTCTAGAAAACGATAAACTACAAATCAGAGATCTTTTTGGCCTGGCAGCTGGCACTCAACACAGCATGGGAGGTGGATGGAGGGGCAAGGCACAAAGCACAATCCTCACAAGAACTCAAATAAATGCCTGTCAGATATCAAAACACTTGGGGTGTTTTTTTTTTTTTTGGACTTATAATTTTGGTGAATGACAAAACAAATTGAGCGGACAATTTTCTCAACCAGGGCAAAGAGGCAAATGCTTGAGCACCACTCAAGCTGTGCATGTGCTAGATGAGATATTGACAGTTTAACTCATCTTAAGATAATCTATAATCAGAGTTGTTAAGAGTTGTTTTGTTTCTCTCTTTCTCTGAATCCCACCACAGATGAGAGAGTGAGAGAGGATGTAGTTTAAAGACACTGCACTAGTTGCAACAATTTGAAGTGACGTTACCATAAAAAAAAGATGCGCCTGTCTCAGTGCATGTACACATATGCTGTGTGCTCGTATGTGTTTGCATGCTTCATCGCTTGTGTGTCTCTCTGCGATGGAAAGAAATTTGACCTGGACAAAGTCTAGCTTTGTGGCTATGAGCAAAATCACAATAAACCCCTAAAAGACAACGACCTATTGTGGTGCAAAGTCTTGACAGGCCGACATTTTAAAGAGAATTTTTTTAAAAAATGTCTTACACTCAATTTTGAACTCTGAGTCTCTATATTTTATCCCCTGCTCTCAGAATGAAATATGCATTATGTATAATAATTGAATGGAAGTTGGAGACATCAGGAAGTTATTCTGGCATGTGCCCAACATTTGTTGTTCATGTGAAAAACAGGAAGAGTAAATCCCAATGAAGTTTTTTCAGTTTTTCTGTCCTACGACTCTCACCTTGTCATTTAATACTTTCAGTGTAACATGTCTTCCAATATTTTGATTTCCTTATCAAAAAATAGCATTCAGCTTCCAGGGTTGTTTTGCCTTGAACAAGTTTGTCAGTACTTGCTAATGATTCCAGAGAGATGCAATGTGTTCTTTATTACAGTATGATCATTGTTTTATTCATTAGTTATGTTGTCTTTTAAAGCGTCTTTAATAAAAAATCCTGATGCAGCTGATGTGTGTACTTCAGGGAGCCCTCATTTGAACAACCCCTAGTTTTTATTGCCTATACCTTGAAGTGAAGACAAAATTTTGGAAGGTTAAAGTACCAGTAGGCATAACAATGAGTGGTGTCCTTGCACTCAATATTCCGTGCACTTGTGATGGGGATGCCATAAATTCATGAAGTTTTGCTTGTGGCCCATAACTTGGAGAAAATAAGCTGTTGTTTGCACAAATCGGATAAAAAAGTAAGGAAACCTGCAAGTGATTTAAATGATGTTAGTCTCAATTTGCATGTTCAATGCTGGCTCCCCAACGTCCATTGCGGTGTCCTTCCTTTTGCACCACTTCCCTAACTTATAATATTTACATAAGGGATTATGGACTTTGCAAAAATAGATTGACGTGTACAAAGTATATTTCAAAGGAAATGCAAGAACATCTCCGCTTGCAGATGTAAAGACAACCACTGAGAAGTAGCACTTGGAGACCTCCCTAACTCTATCCCAGATAATGTGTCTGTGTGTGCCAATGCCAGCCCTTAGCCATAGTTGCACTGCAAACATGGGGGGGTGCTTTCAAAATATACTGTACGTTAGATGATGATGATGATAATGAATTAAATGAGTTAATTTCTACAATTATTCAGAGGTATCAATGCATGCTGTTGTCATATTTAAGAATGAAATATAATGATTCTGTCTGCCTGTACCTGGATCCAAACCTCATTGTTGTTGATCGAGTGTTTCTATTGGAATTCATTACCCAAAAGAACATTTGTGACATAATTCCCAAATGTTAGGTTAGAATTTATGCAGTAGGTTATGTCACCAAACACATCCAACTATGCCTTTATGTTCCTTGCTTTTTACACATCAGGGTTAAAATGGGGCTCCTCCAAACTGTTCCCTTACCAAGAACAAAAATGACAATATAAGCACAAATCAGTTGTTTGTAACTTCTCTGAATTGAAATGTGTACGTGTGTGCATGCGTGTGAGTGTGTCCATGGAGATTTGCACACAAACAGTACATCCGTGTGTGCGTGTGTGTCTGGGGAGCCAAGTGCTAACTGTGATAAGTTACAGCAGCCACTTCAGGTGCTGAAGTCAATAAAAGCTCATTAACTCAACAAGCGGGTCGGTGGCTCCGTCCAACAAGATCCACGTCCCACTTTGTCTTTCTTGCAGGGAGGTAAGGTGCACATGAGTGCGGCTGCACTTTCCCCTGCGTATGCATTCATGTGTGAGTGGCTGGATCAATGGGAGCATGGTTCATTTCTTCTGATGGGGGGGGAAGTGTGGGGAAGAGAAAGGAACAAATAAAAAAAAACATTAACAAGAATATGATAAATGAAAGCAGTCAATGCGACAAAGGTTGTTATAATACTTTACACTAATACCAATCTTTTCAAATTATTGCTCATTTCCCAGCCTTCAGGGACCTTTTACCCTCCATTCATTTTAATACAGAATGACACAATGAACATATTTTCTCTGCAATAAACCTTTTGTTGTGATGTTTTTGGGTGAGCCAATTGGGGGGGTCATAAATTGGCCGTGCAAATGAGCCATTATGAATGTCGAGAAGCATTTTCAGATTGCTGGCTACCATTTCAGGGTGTACCACTAGCACGCCCGTGACACTCGTGAGAATAAAGCGATTCAGAATATGGATTCAAGTGAGCACAAATCATAACGTATGCTTTCATGTACTCGTGTCACAGTAATATTTGAATGGAAACGTATGTAATGTGTCCACGCTGTATGTGTGTGTGTGTGTGTGCGTGTGTGTGTGTGTGTGTGTAGGGCAGGGTGCACTGTCATTTGAAGTGCACGGTTTAAGTGCAACACCCAAGTGTGCGTGTATGGGAATGTTGAGCGAATGCACATTAAATTCAACTGTTCAGCAATTATTCATTATCAATGCCTGTACTTCGCTTTAGGCCTCCAGTGGCCTCTGAAGCCGTCCTTGCACGAATGTAGTTTGCGAACTTGGATAACTGCAACTTGAGGAACGTACCTTTCCTAGCGCGAGCTAACTGTTATAGATGGATATAAAACTCCCAAAAGTGGAGGGGAAAAAAAACTTGGGTTCTGCTATTAACCTGCAAAGGTGAGGGATGAAGAAACTGTATGCCAAGGGATCTTGGAGATTTAAGTAATCTATTTAACAAACAAAAAAAAAAACGGAAAACCTTAGCGCATTGGTGTAATCGTGAATATGAGGCTTGGGTAAAGTGTTTTGGATAACATATGGTGTAGATAAAGTACTATACACAGTAGGTGCACTGCATTTACCATCATGCCCAAATTGGATTTTTCATTTTTTTAGACTACGATGATTTGCAAAAGTACAATTAGTAACCTGTTCAAGTTGATTAGTGACTGGCTTAAATAGTAAACAGTGAAATGTGGATTTTAGGTGTAAATATGAGCTATGGTGCCCACACAAAAACACTGAAACTTAGCCAGACATTTATCTTAGTTCCATTTCAGGTTACATACGCTCCAAAATGTTTTTATGTGCACAGGGTCTAAATAAATAATTCTAATACAGTGGAATGCTGCAACTACTTATGATAGTTTTTGGTACATCTGCCTTGCAGATGTAAGTTTCTGGATTTGAATCCGGCTTGGTGTGTTTTAATACTTGGTGTATGTGGTTTTATTGCAGGTACTCTGTTTTCCCTCCATATTTAAAAAGTATGTCTGTGACATTCATTAAAGACTAACATCTAGCGTACGGTACATGAGAATGTGAGCGTGAATAGTCGCTGACCTGGCGACCAGTCCGGAGGTGTACCCTGCCTCTCGCCCAAAGTCAGCTGGGACAGGCTTGAGCTTATCCTCTACCCTAATTTTGGTACAGCTTTGCAGTATCTTGGGCGAGCAAGGTAGATACTGTACTTTATTGAGCCCTCAAGAAAACACCTTTAAGGTTTACAAACTTTAAAATCCTTTCTTCTCGCCTGTTTCCCACTCTCTCACTCGCAGTTCTACAAAAAGATAAAACCATGTTTGATTCAAGCTTTTTATTTGTCACTCCCAGTTGAAGTTAACTGCTAGAGAATCGTCAAAGAAAATAGAATTAAATGATAAACAACAAAAAAAATCAACCAAACCACGTGTATTTTAATTACAACATATCCTCAGTGCATAGTGGAGGCTTTCTCTGCTTCTGCTTCTTGCTTAATTTTTTCCAGTAGTGCTACAATATGATGTTCCGCTGAATTGTGCTCCGCAACTTTAAATTGAGATTTGTGTCTGTACTCTGAGAATATTGTCTTATAGGGGTGAACACAAAGAGATTATAAATTCAGTTGTTTGCCATCAATGACCCCCCCTTGTTTTGTGTGTGAGGTCCGTGTGTTCAGGGTACTCCCGCTCAACACTTCACACACCAACTACGTCTTTATTGCTTTACCCAACCAGACTGTTTTTTTTCTTTTTTACACATCAATCATTCATTATGGCAACACTGTTGACTCCTCTCAACAAGCTTTTAGGCTGCATAATGTTCCAAATAGTGGCCAGCAGCTCCTCGCTGATCATCGATCTGATTTATGGCAGAGCGTAGCATCTTCCCACTGGAATGTGGCCTTCAGTAGATTTTGGAAGGTTACGTGGGTAGAACACAGGAGGCGGAGAGAGAAGTTGCAGGTATCCAATTTGTGAAACACATTCCCACAACACTTGTGCGTCCTCTATGGACAGTTCTGCGGTTGCCCTTCATTAAAAGAATATGCAGTGCATGGAAAAAAGCTCTTGGGACATCACTCTCTATCACTTCATGAATTAATTAATCTGGGGTTGAGCTAGACCCTTTAGTTCCCCCCTGAATATTAATTCTTTATCTTACTAAGACAATTCTCCATTACAGTGTTTGCGACTGAAACCTGCTGCTAAAATGAGCGAGTAATTGATGCCTCCCTCAAAGGCTTATAATAAATGTCTATAGATTGCGGCAAAGCACTACTTATTAAAATTGGAAGTCAGACTATGCCGTGTGTGAATGAAACTTTTTCCATAACATCCACATAATTCCTTGATGCCAAAGCAGTGCTTTTACATTAGACGTGGCTTTGGCCTGAGAACAAAAGCAGGAAATTCTAAGTGATAAAAGAGTATAGGCGCCAAGATAAAAAAGAAGAAAAAATCTGCAAATAGATTAATTCATCCACGAGTAGCAGATTGTGAATATGTGACGGCACACTTAATCCTGGAACTCTATTACAGGATGAGTGGACAAACATTTCCACAAAATGTTAAGTATACTTAATTTGTTCAGTTTAAGCAGACTCCACACACCCTGATAATCTGTCTGAATTTGATTATATTTCCAGCATTCCAATCACAGCACAGCTATCTATTAAAAAAGATTATAAGGACTCATTATTCCGCAGGGCGCAATGTGTTAAAAGTGATATTTTTCTCTTCAATTTTCTGAGAAAAAGAGTCAAGACAACCGATGTTCAGTAGTTTTTATGATATGATAGTTTTTATCTCGTGTGTGTCTGTGGGTAATCAACACAGAGTTTGACAGAGCAACAGTGTTGTCACCTCACTTAGAGTAACAACTGGTTGTGCTAAGTGTATAATCTAAGTCGTCCACCCAAATAAAGACTGACTGCCTTTCACAAGTCAGTCTCAGTACTATGACAGACATTTGATGTGGTCGATTAGATTTGCAATTTCCTCTGGAAGTTATCGCTACGTGTGTGATGTGCAAGATTGATCCTCTCGAGGTCACCAACATCTATAGCAGTAAGCAAACACTTGCTGCTTTTTCCCCCTTCGTTTTTTTTTTTTTAAATCACAGTTTAAAAACTGACTAGCATCTTAATGAGTGCAATGTGTTTATCCAGACTTCAAAAAGTTATTTTCCCCCAGAACAGCGGAAGCTGTTACAAATGCAGAGATATGTTCTTCCATTTTCACTCCCTGTAGATAAGTGTCCAGTCACTGTGATAACATGCTCTGATAAAAAATTGCTTGTGAAATGGAACTGAGAAATAAAGGTTTGAATACTAATGAAACTTAATTTTCATTATTAGTGGACTCTGTTAGGGCATTCTAGTCACCAGGCTATATACGTCCCAATATATGTCAATATTATTTATATAAACTTGTGCGTCATGGGTAAAGGTCAAACAGGTGGATGATGGCTTTGATTACTCAGCGATGATATAGAAAGGTCATATCTACAGGTAGGTAGAGTCCTTCTTTGAATTTTTTTGACAAGCTATAGTTACAGAAAGTACAGTTAATTAGAATTCCTATCAGAGTTTAAGCAGAGTACAAACATGCAGCTCATTGGGCAAAGTTGAAAACATTGCAGTTCTTTTTGGGGTGTACATAAAAAAAAAAACTAAAAAAAAAAATTTGTTGGACTTTACTGCGGAATGCAACCGACGGGTGCCTGCAGATGGATGGATGGATGGATGGATGGATGGATGGATGGATTAGAGATAGATAGATAAACTGCATTTTAGGAGAGCCGTGAGCATCTGGCATGTTAACTAAATCTACAATTTCTGTCAGGACAGATGAGGCTTCCACTGTGTTTGCAATAGTCAGGAGCCTTATTTGTGCCATCTCAGTGCTCTCTGATTGGCTCTTATATAATGTGCATGCTGCCGCACGGCACTACTGCTAATGCTGCATGGCTGCTGATGAATGGAGCATATGTTTTAACTGTGAATAATTACGACAGAAAGGGAGATCATTAAGTTTAGAGCATGACTAGATTTGCATAAGCTGTATAAGGAATCAGAAAAGAAAGAGGATTAGTATATGCACGATAATTCTTTCAGTGTTTGGCAACAAAATCCTCAATCAAGGCAGAAAAATTGTACACTTGATTTTACACGCTTTGATTCACGCGACTTCTACTCTAACGCAGTTTGGTCATATTTTTTCGGCCAGCAAACGAACCCCTTCGGCTGCACAACAACATGCCTGACGTGAATTAACGTAACAGAGGACTCCTTCGGCTGCCCAAAAACATGTCTTTCTAAAAAAACAAGACTTTTATATAACGCGCTTTCGGGGTTCACGCAATTCCCAAATTTCGATGTTTTTGGATTGCATTGCACCAAATGAACTTTGCAGGACTGGAACGCACATGGAAACACACAAGATATGGCAGAAAAAAATTACGACTTTCATCACAAAAGCTAAATTTGAATTTCCAACCACAAACGACAAGTTTTCGCCCTTGACCTCAGGAACGTGCAAAGAAAAATCACGTGGAACCTGGTTGGTGAGAAGGAAGGTTGCTCCAGTAGCGTGATGTTCTTTTTAGCCAGGAACTGTCAGATGCTCAGGGAGGTGCAGGTGCATTGCCACAGTGAAGCAGCAACATGTCCTGCTGCAGGATCTATTTATACATGCTGGTTGATCATCTAGCCCTCATTAATGGTGAAAACATAGTAGTTTGGGTTTGAAATATATCTTTGGTGACACCAGTCCTGAAACTTAAGAACATACCGTTTTTGATAGTTAAGCATCTTAACACTAAAATGAGCTAGTGACAAAGTTCCCTCTAATTTGTTGGTGACACGCTCTGGGACGATGAGAGCAACTCAGTGTGTTGAATAAAACACTGGCATGGACCTTAAAAGCTTTCTGCCAAAATGATTAGATCGTCTACCTCCTGAGGTGCACCACTCACTGACGACTTTGTGTGTGTGGGAGGTGCGTGTGTTGCATTCAACTTTTCAATACCAGTGAGGATCCCCAACCACTTTGTGCATGTGTGCGCTCACACACGGACACACACACGCGGACACCCACACACACACATACGCTTTGAAAGTTGAATAGACATTGCTGAACTAACACCATTTGTTCAAAGGTCTTTTTAATCACTCAGTGTTGTTGTGATGGGACTGACTGCAGTGTGTGTAGTCAAATTCACGATAGTGTGCACGTGTGCGTATGTTGTAAGGGTGTTCATGCACCAATGGGGAAATCATGAAGAACAATCATGGCCACACATCACTGGCTTCTTTGTCATAAAGGAAATGAGTGACAGATCATCACATCAGAATATGCCATTATGGATCCATTTCATCGCTGCTCTTTCCTTCATTACTTTTCGCCCATCTTTTTTTTTTTCCACACGTTTAGTTTAAAATAATACACCAAAGCTGCTTAACTCCCATCACACACTGGCTCTACCGTGTGTGATAGACTTTTTCTACAAAGTATTTGCCAAGGTCACCTTGTTATTACGACTCCTCTGGTCTTTCCTTTTTCTACACAGCAGCCTTCCTGGAATTCTTCTCTTCACAGTCTAACCAAATTCCCTCGCACATTCGCCGCTTACTTATTAACTTTTTTCTATCTTCACTTCTCTTTCTCTGAAGTGCATCAGTTATTTATGTTGGTTGATGGCCCACCGCATATGTTGGAAACAGTCCAATATAGGGACATATACTAAAACAAGTGTGGATAAAACATTTCATTTGCTCCTTTCCAAAATAGTTTATTCAGGTCTGTTATGGTTTTGCGTGGTTGGGACACAGTTCCAGAGAAACAGGGAGGCAAGGCAGTGGTGCTTTTAAAAATAATTATTTACGGCAGTGGTGCTTTTGAAATAATTAATTACAAAATAAGAAAATCACATTCAAGGTACAGTGAGGAATCCAAAAACTAAACTGAGAAAGTAGGGAGGCAAGGCAGGGGTGCTTTTAAAAATAATTATTTAAGGCAGTGGTGCTTTTAAAATAATTATTTAATTACAAAATAAGAAAATCACATTCAAGGTACAGCGAGGAATCCAAAAACTAAAATGAGAAAATCCAAAAAGAAGAATCAAAGTAACTAACAAACACTAGAATAATATTCAACATGTCTTGACGTGGCTTGGCTTGACTTGGACAAGGACTGCGATAGAAACTACAATGAACCAACAAAGACAGAAATAAATCGGAGAACTAAATATAAGTGAAGTGATGAGACACGGATGACACCTGGACAACACACAAGTGGCTGAGAGAGCTGAAGAAGAACAGGAGACACGAACAGGTAGACAAAAAAACCTAATGAGACACAGAGAGAACATGATAAAACTAAATCCAACCAAAACAACATCAACAAAACCACAGAACACAACTCAGGCATTTATTGGCATTGCTGGATGATCCTAAACAGCACAAGAGATGTAATGGATGACTGTTTTTGGTCATTTTTCTACAGGAAAAATTGTGCATTCACAATTCTCTCTAACTGAGCTCAGGTGTATCCTGTTGCAATTGTTCGGCTTGGATTGTAAATCTATGTTATAGTTAGTCAACTTATTGAACATGATCCATCAACATGCGACACACCTGCATATGATCCCAAGATGACACAACTTTGGTGACTAAGAACTGAGCGATATTTCTAACGGAACTCCAGGAATGATTGGATAGAAGAGCCTTCTAGAAAGACAAATCAGGCAGAAACTGTTCTTCAGTCAACGTCATATGATGGCTTGGAGTTTTCCAAAATGCTTCTCAAGGGCCATTGGCGATCAAACAGTATAAAGAATTCACAATTAACATCTGAAATGTGATTACTAACTGTTGGAAATTTTGCCACAGTTTTATCTCAAAAGGCCTTGAGAGATAACATTCACCAACAATTTCCTGATCAGTGACCAGTGAAGCATGCATGGTGGTGGCAGCTTGGGGGATGTTTTTCAATAGGAGGAATTGCGAGACTCTCTGAGACTGAGGGAAAGATGAGTGCAGCAAAACAAAGAAAAATCTTTGATGCAAACCTGCTCGTGTCAACCTCAGACTTCAAACAGGACATCGGTCCTAAGCACACTGCCAGCGGAACGAGGAGCCAAGACTTGAACCTGGCTGAAAATCCCCAGAGAGATTTTAAAATTGGCTGTGCAGCAACGCTTCCTACAGAACCTGATAGAGTTTGGAGAATCTACAAAGAAGGATAAAAGACACAGCATATAAAAAGGTGTGCTGAGTTTGTGCTACTCAAATAGACTCGGATTGTAATTCCTGCCAAAGACTGCTCATAACATATAGGGTGTGGATATACAGTATACATTTGTGTAAATGAGCATTTTTTCCACCACATTTTTATCCATTTATAAATATATATTGTGTCGGCAATATTGAGGAAATGAAAACATTTGTAACAACAACAAATGAAAAATGTGTTTATCTTTTTTACTGTCCAGAAGTGGAAGTAGTTGCTAATCATTTGTTATCCGAATAAAAACAGCACTCCGAACTGTTCGGCCGATGTACTGACCACTATAGATAACAACTGATGACCATTATTATTATGTTTTTTTTTTACCACATGATAATTGCAACAACCACAGGAAGGTCTGCAAATACCACATATCTTACCAATGATTAGAATGCATTTATTTGTCATTATATACGAAGGATTGAATGTATTAATACCACAATGGTAGGTGAATTATGCCTGGATTCATAAAAATGAAAACAAGTCCACTTTTATTAATTACGTTCACATTCCATCTGACTGTACTGGTCACACTTTAATAGCCTTCTTCATGTTTGTTTGTCGGTGACCAGTATAGACTTAGCAGTCAGTCAGCGTAATTGGCTATGCACCAACAACTTTCTTTACTTCAACACAGTCTTATTACACTGTTTTTCTTCAGTAAATCCTGCGCTGAAATTAACTTCATGTGGGGTTAGTTAGCGGCACACAGAATAAGATTCTCTTGTTGACTATACCAGAAGCTCTTTGATTAAATTTGGTTTACGTGAACACACTAACAGGGGTTTGGATGTGCAGAAAAGAGTGTAGGAGGATTTTCCTACAAGCTCTTGTTTCTGCAGTTCAGTCCTCGTATTGATCGGACTGCCACAGATGTATAGTGTATCACCTGGTGGAGACACGGTATACCCATTAGCAACATGCAGTTACTCCACTCATCTTGACAGCACTATGTTTCTCTTAAACCCTGCTCTACTGTACTGAAGAAACCAGTTAATGGCCGCAAGACCTGTATTTGTAAATGCCTTTTTGTGTGAAATGGACTGAGATGAAGCTGTTGTATAGTTTATTTCGTGACCAAATAATTATTAATCACACAGCATGCCAAGCAGGCGTAAGGCATTGGCTGTGATTTTATATTCTGTCTAGTGTCTGTCCTTTGGGCTTTCAATATTCACAATCACACTAATGGACATTTTAGACCTTGCGGATCAGAACCAACCCCAGCCTGCTTGCATTCAAGACGGTATTTTGGTTTGCAAGATTTCAACAATTCTTACGGTGTAAATGTAACACTCGCATAGCCTACATTGCTGACGGAGTTGTTTTTAAGTGTGACTTGTGGTGTTAAAAATTAGTGGCGAGATACTGGGGAAAAAAACTTTGAAATGAAACTTTTGATGGTCCACTGGTATCTAGTAGGTGGAGAAAAGAATTTCAATTGGTCTTTAATATTTGTTAGAAAAAATCCTCGGGCTCCACACCAATGTTAATGAAGCGGTGTGCTAACTGTGGTATTGCGTCTTATTATTTTAAAAATCCTACACTTTTTGTTTATGCATAGCTTTAATAGTTATGAATCTTGCTTACTTATCTTACTTGCTGGTTAACACAAGACATTTATTGCTGGTAGCTATTACAATCTGATAATGCAAATCACACTTCACATGCAAAATGACAAAAATAACAGAACAATATTGGCTTGACAATCATGACAAAGCTCAAGCAATAGTTTTTAATTAAGGCAATGTCCCAGCAGATCCAGTAGTTTGTACCATTGTACCATTTATTTCTGGATGGGTGAATGGATGGATGGATGGATGGATGGATGGATGGATGGATGGATGGATGGATGGATGGATGGATGGATGGATGGATGGATGGATGGATGGATGGATGGATGGACATTGTGTATTATAATATTCTGTACAAAGCAAAAAAAATATACCGTAAGTGAAAAAATGGCCACTCTATACCAGAAGATACTACATATTGCATTGTGAATTACATTGTTATTGTACTTTATTTTGACTATAGTATATGTTAATAAGAAGTATTTACAATTATAATCATATTTTTATGCAATAATACTACAAATAAAATAATAAAAAATAATAATAGCAATAATAATAATAATAAATAATAATGATGATATTCATGTGTTTAATAAGATATTGCCTGACATTTGCCATGTCAGTCACGTGAATATGGCCTGTCATCTTGAACAAAGATTCAAAGTAAAGAAAAGAGCTAAGATGCCCTTATTTTCCCAGAAGACTATACAGCAGCAAACAACCATTGTGTAACTGCATAATGTGACGGGCTGCCACATATCATCACAATATTGTAGCTTGTCAGAGTAGCTCCTCTTGATAGTAAAATGCTATTAGGGCCAAGTGGGAGCACATCTTTGAGCAAAGTGGTGAAAAATACAAATTAGCAGAGTTTTTATTTCAGGGGAGTGTTTGTACGGTAGTTATGAGTTTAACAAGCTGGTTAGAGTGAAACACAGACAACCTGTGCAGAGTGAAATTGATTTTGTCAAAGGCTGTTTGTATGGTGCATGAAGGTACGAAAACAGAATACAAAGTGAAAGAGCATATTCTGCTGACATTGTTCCTTCATTGTATTCCCACAATATACACTCCAAACACAGCAAACTTATTTGACATGTCTTGATCTTCATAGATTCTTGGACTTTTTGGTTGACATACTCTGCATGAGTGACTTTGATTGTCATCACACAGATACAGTCTGACCCTAATGCAGCCTGCAGTGAGGTCTTGAATCAGCACTTCTGATGATAGAATAGATTGTTTCTGTTCTCATTAACATGTGCTAAGGATTTGTGTGTCCCGCGAGGAAGACGAGCGGACACCGCCGTATTTCACCGCAGGGTGAATGTAGCCTGGGTGTTCTCGGGTAGACTCCAGCTGTGACCTCATGTGGGATGTGCTGATGAATATTCTCACTCATCCATTGCAAGACGCTTTAGTCAGCAGGGGCCAAATTGTTGCCATTTCAGTTCATATCTGCCCTTTTTGTCCCTTTTTCTTTTTGAGTATATGCCCAGCAAGGCATTGAGGGACTAGAAGTACGTTGCTCCAATTTGAGCAATTTACATCAGACCACCATTTTAAACATAGAAAACACACACCCTGCTATTAAAACCAATTTAATCATCTGTCTCAAGGCTTGGACTAAAAAGCCTCGAGTAAACTCTGAGATGCATTTCATCTCTGCTTTGCGGCGCTGGTATTGGAGTTTCTCTCCTGACAACAATTTAATGCACCTTTATTATCACTGTAGGTCCCGAGCTGAATCTTTGTTTGGGTCCCGTAGCTTCTCGTGCTTATTACCTGTGGCCGGAAATGCAAGACAACACATTGACGATTGTGGGACCTGACTACCATACATAATGTGTTATTATTTGTCAAAGTTTAGATTTTGAAAATGTGAAAACTAAGCATGGTTGTCGAAACAACCGGATGCATTGCGGTGTCACAAATGATTGCTTCCAAAAATGTGTGTTGCTTTTAGACATTTGCAACTTTTAGACAGTCCACTCAATACATGTGAGAAGATATAAATGTTTAACAGGAGCAAGTAAAAAGATTACAATGAGTAGACATAACATAAATATCAAAGCACTCAAAATGTTTTTTTTTCTTTCCATTTGGTAACTTTCAAGTAGCATGTTAAACGTACAAGAACACGCCTTGCTTAACAAGCAAAGTGCTTAAAAATTCCCAATTTATACAGCTCCTCTGCAGACTGTTTCATCCTGGTCGTCTGGCATCAGCATACCTCATAAAAATTATATGAATTACACTTTAACCATGACTGTGAAATGGTCCTGTGTAGATAAAACATGAGCAGCAATTTAAAGACTTGTCATCCGAGGGGGATGAAAGTAGTCCTGCGTGGGAGGAACTTCCTCTGAATATGGCTTCACATGCCTGAAAAAAATAGTTTATAAAGAAATCCAAATATAGTGAATTAGCCCATGGAGACTCTAAAAACTGTGAAGCACCTGCTGATTGGACACATAATTCATTTCTGTCTTGCAAAAGTCATGCACAGGTGTTAATGGAAAAAAGTACGATTTGGCAAGTTTTCAAGCGAGTCATCTGACATGGGCCAAACTAATTATGTTGTTCCCCCTCGGTGCCACAAATGCACTGGCTGCCAAGGCAACGCACACACACTCACGCACACACACACACACACATATGCATCCATGTAAACAGCATGTCCTCTCAAAGGTATTCTGTTTCTCACGCAATGAGCTCAGTCACCCTGAGAACCATCATTAACTTCTAAATATGTTTTCATGAGGAGCTACGTCACACACTAAGGTCTTCATAACAAAGGATGCCATATTTTCACATTGCTTGTGTTTTTTGTGCCCAGGATATCGGAGATGCGGTGATAACATGGAGCTATGTGTATCATTTAGGGATGGATTGACAGTGGAAGAAAAATAGCTGCAGGTCTAATCAATTTGAATCTGTTCTGGATGTATATGTGTTCGTCAGGTGAGGAGAGCAGCAGGCATCAGCAGCATTTTAGTCCAGTCAGCAGTGATCTTGCCAGCCTCTGCACAAGTGAACTCATGAATAGATCAGTACCGTGGGTGTTAGTGTGCAAGCATGTATCAAGATGCCATCTGTACAAAAAACGGAAATAACAGCTGTGATGTTGGCAACACTTTTACACATTTTAAAGTGAAACCACTAGTAGAGTAAGTTGAACTGGAGCGGATGTTCATGTCTCCATGAAAAATGCAGGTCAAATTACAAGACGTACAATAAGCAAGAGTTGACATAGCTTATGTTTGCAACAAAGTTGCTGATCGATTACCGCTCAGTGGTAGTGTGCATGTGGGTGGTTGTTTGTCTCGATATGTGCCCTGCGACTGGATGGTGACCAGTACAGGGAATAGTCTGGCTTCCGCCCAATGTCAGCTGGGATAGGCTCCAGCACCTCCCGTGACCCTGAAGAGGATAAGCGGTGTTGAGAATGGATGATATATACGTTCCGTAACTTACTGTAACTTACAGTATGCGAACTTCAAACTAACTTAGCTTCTTTACTTTTTATACAAGCAACATAGAAAATGGATGGATGGGTTTCGTTTTAACTTTTATCTTCACCCTCTTCACTTCCACTCAATTCATTTACTTTCCTCCTCACCATCAGTAGACCACTTTGCAGATTTTTTTTAAAGAGAGGTGTTCCATCTCTTCCTGGGTAGTGCTGCAACGTTTAGAGATGATGGTGATCCCCTTGGATGGCTTGACCGCTTCGAGGGCTTCCCTCATTCTAATCGTTATCGCTTGATTGTTGACATGTTCCGGTCATGTTGTTTCGCAAGATCATTCACACGCTCATATTCATATGACACATATCATTCATATGTTTGAGCAATCGTATGTAGAGGTTTGACTGTATGACAAAACATTTCTCCGATCATTTTTCAATTTATGTCAGAACATTTTTTTAACCAAACCATGTGGCATTTTGTGGAGGTTAAATTGAACATTTCAGATGAGCACTGGGAGCATATTTCTCTTCTCTCCTCAAATAGTACTACTGACCTTGCTGCATAGCTTTATAAAGGATCACCATGCAGCATTCAGCACCGTTATGCAGTGTGCCTCTGGGTTTTGCCTTGTCAATTTTGAAGTTTAGAAGCTGATATAAAATTGGGCTCTTTACCCCATTAGTGTTGGTGTATCCCTCCACACTGCAGAATTTGAGCCTTATTTCACAATAAAGTCAAGGAGAGAGATGAATTTCTCTCCCCCTACAGGTGTGGCTATGTCTCTATCTTATGAAGTGCATCAATCAAAAGCAATCTGAATGTCGAGCAAACTGGCTATAGATCAAGCCTCACTTATTCTAACTGGTGTATGAAGAGGACGAGAACCTGTCGCAACATCATGGAAAACATTATGGCATTTTAAAGGGACACAAAAGTGAAGATTTCTCACTACGAGCCCAGTTTATGTATTTTTTTTGTCAAGAAAATGAATAAAGTTAGCATATTCTATTTTATTCATAGTATTTTGGAAAATTGATGACATCACTGTAGGAAGCGGTCACAATTTCCCAAATGGAAATCATTGTGCACACATCGCTTCTAAAATCAAAGGCAATGGATGCTGTTTAAGAAGACATCACAGAGGATCAGTGTGGAGGATGTGTTGAGACATTTGCGGTGTATCTTCCCTTGCTGAATTTGCAAAAGAAAGTATCTGCTGTGATGTGGATGAAGATGTATGGCCAAACTGACAGAAGCATGTGTATGGCCAGGAAGATGAGGATGGTGGGTAGGAGAGGGAGGGTGGTGATAGCAACCACTGAAAGTGTTACTGGAGTTGTGAAACTTTGTTTACAGCACGAAATATTTCAGTGTTTTGTTTGTTGATATTTCTTACATGTACACAATACTGTATGCATTTTCTTTTTATGAAATCTACAGTCATATAAGTCACCTTGTGTATGATTAAAAATTTCCTTGGCACTATGAGTGCAATTTGTGGGACAGTCTTTGGAGGCGGTTCTTACTATGAACCCTGCTCTTCAAACAAACAAACAAACAAACAAACAAACAAACAAACAAACAAACAAACAAACAAACAAACAAACAAACAAACAAATAGGTTAGCAGCATGGTAGTGGTACCTACTCGGTGACGATGTGGATGCTCAACGGTGTTGAAAAGGAATTGATTTCCTTTTACCACACTGCAATCTGCAGTGAGATCAATGTTTGCTAACATCAATAGACTTAAACAATTCCGTAAAATAATTAGACATGCTGGTCATCATTTACAATTACTCCTCTACATCTTCATCTTCTTTTTAAATCGCCTAATCCACTCTTTGTGAAAACAATGGCTTGCCGAATTAAGCCGTGAAGATTCTACTTGCTTTCCTGCTACCTGGGTGTTAGATATCAAATATTAATACAAGCAGACAAGCAAACAATTGATCAGCAGTCCTACAATTGGTCTGCCAGCATGCTCATTTGTTGGAAGTAATTTTTTATGTATCTGTTTACATTACATAACTGCATTCTATTCTGACCTATTCCTCCACATTCGTTATGTTGGATAAAACCAAGAAAAGAAAGGGACAAAAAAAAACCCAACAACAACAAATAAGCGAACTTAGCACGTCCGCTTCACAGTTAAGAGGTTGCCGATTCGATTCCACCTCTGGCCCTCCCTGTGTGGAGTTTGCATGTTCTCCCTGTGCCTGTGTGGGTTTTCTCCATTTCTCCAGTTTTCTCCCACATCCCAAGAAGATGCTTGGGACCGACTGAGCACTCCAAATTGCCCATAGGTGTGAGTGCGAGTGCGGATGGTTGTTCGTCTCTGTGTGCCCTACGATTGGCTAGCAACCAGTTCAGGGTGTCCCCCACCTAATGCTTGATGATGGCTGGGATAGGCCCCAGCACACCTGCGACCCCCGTGGGGACAAGCGTTCCAGAGAATGGATGGATGGAATAACCAAACAACAGCAAATCTTATATTTTTACAATTGTATTGTAAATAATATAAACGCTTTCACTTCATGTTTTAGGGCAAGAGCATTATGGAAATCAATTAATCAATCAAACAACTGAATCAGTCAGTCAGTCAGTCAGTCAGTCAGTCAGTCAGTCAGTCAGTCAGTCAGTCAGTCAGTCAGTCAGTCAGTCAGTCAGTCAGTCAGTCAGTCAGTCAGTCAGTCAGTCAGTCAGTCAGTCAGTCAATCAATAGAAGAGAAGTATGGTACAACAATGTGCTCTCTTAGAGCTGGCCAAACTCATTTTTTCCCGGGCCGCATTGTAGTCAAAGCTTCTTTCGGAGGGCCATTATGACAGTCAACCCAAATAAATGTATGAGCACCTCATATTTTATACAGTAAAAGCAACAAAACAAACTGACAAATAACTCGTTTTCAAATCAGACGAGTAAAAACTGGTCAAATATTTAAAAAAGAAGAAGATATTATTAAAGGTGAAGACAATTTGCAATTCTAGTAATGACACACAAATTTGATGCACAATTTGTCTTTGCGGGCCACATAAAATGATGTGGCGGGCTGTATCTGGCCCCCGGGCCTTGAGTTTGACACCTATGGTCTATACCATCAAGTGAAGTAGAAGGACAACCCAAAATAAAAAGTGTCAAAAGCAACAAGTTACAATCACGTCTAACCATCCTGTCACTTCAGACGTAATGAATCTCAGAAGCTCAGGGGCATATCAATTCCAACACAGTAATTAAGTAGGTTGCGTTAAAAGAAGGTGGACACAGTCTTATTTATCTTTAAGCAGGCATAGCAGTTCTTACCTTGATTTCCAAACTGTACACTGTGGCTGAATCAGGTTGAATGTGGGTGGTCGGACCAAATCGTACAATTCATGCAAAGGAAGGGGGGAATAATATAAATGAGGCCATCATGGAAGCCGACTATTGATTGATATAGCTCGCAGTATAATGGACTGCACATCGCGTCATCCCACCCATCATGGCAGATAATCAACAGCTTGGCTCTGTGCAGAACAAAAGTGATTTGAATTCGAATGAACAATTTTCCCTCAATATCTGATCTCACTGGCCTTGTTTAAAGTATTCCACTCCTTATGTGATAAACGTAAGCACTCTAATCCAGGCTGAAAATTGCAGACCCATAATTGAAAGAGCTGATAAATGCTGACTTTATATATCACTAATAGCAGTGCACCATAAATATGAAAGTTACACTAATGCTCGGTTTTGATCGAATCATTCAGATGAAGTAGCAGCTTGTTTGCAATGATGTAAAAATGCTCTGTCCCATACTAAAACATGTTAATAATGCTTCGCCTCTAACAATCTTACCAAAATACAGTCATAGAGCTGTGCAATAACTGAGATTTTAATATCGATCGATACCAAGTAAATACTGGCGCCAGTATCTCTGATACCAATACCGAAATCAATTACTTTTAGGTTAAAAAACATTATGCTAATTTAAATTGCTTGTCTTATTAAATAAAATGTTTTGTGCAAATTAAATGTTCTTCTCTATGTGCCATGCTATCTTCTATGGAAACATACCTGGATTGTTGTTTTAAATTACAATGTACAATAGTAACCCTCTGGATGATTGCAGGGCACAAACAAACAATCATTTAATTTACCACATATGAGTGAAAAAGTATCATTCAAATTCATTTTTAATAAACGTTGGTCGTGAAAAAAAAATGAAACCATTGTTTTAAGTGTTGTTGTACCCAATTTCCAAGTTAAGTATTGGAACTCACTCGACCTTCCTGTCTTCACTTCATCATACCTGTGTTTTTCCAGGCATTCAGGCACCATTACCAAAATCATTTTGTTGTCCGGGATTCCAAGCCTATAACCCGTAAGATGTACCTCTGGACTGATAGTAATCTGGAAATATTTAATGTGTATTGAAAGAACACACTCTTGGCATTATGACATGCATTTCTTTTTCGTTTCATGGCATTTTACAGACTGTATGCATGGAAGCTCATGACATATTTCCAGTGAAAAGATTCAGAGTCATACAGAGGCTTGAATGGTCCAGACACACACTGGCCCAGACACAGATTGGCCGTTCAGGAAGATCTAGACTTTCCCCCCCAAATTTCACCCCTTTAGTTGTAAGCCAATTCAAACTTTCAATGGATTTATCTCACTAGAGTTGGTGACTGTTTTCACACATTCTTGCCTGCAACCGTTTGGTAGTGACTTAATTAAGCTGCACTGCAATTCAAATGCCACAACCAGTGAGGGGTCAGGAATAGCCTGTGTGAAGTGTGCCTCCATTGGGCACATGCTAGAGGCTTCACAGAGTTCACAGCTTGACAAAAACAAATAAGCCTGAACAAGAATGGCGCTTAGTACACAGCAGATCTAGTCCTGTTGGTGGCAGTATGCTTTTGTGTAAATCTTTTTTTGCAGCGGGGATCTGCCACACAGTCTATGAGACAATCTAAAAAGTCTAAAAAGCTATGAGGGAATCGGTAGTTTCTTATTTGCGTAATACTGATAAAGAATTAACAAACAACAAACTTGTTTGTCTTTAAGTGCCCGAATGGGCCCCAGAACGCAGAATTTTGTTATTTAAGGAGCTGTCTTATATCCGCCAGAGGCAAGACTCAATATGCGTACAGTAATTGACATTTCCACAGACTAATTTTAGCATGGACACAAAAGACCACTTCTGATTTTAAGGAGTTTGGTGCCTTGGTCGATGGTACCTTATCCAGGGGCATTGTGGGATGTGTTGGTTGGTAGAAGGGAGCCGCTGCTACCCCCTTCTCTCTTTTCCATGTTTGTTGGGAGAACTGAATGTGAAATCCTTCAGTCGCAGGCTGCATAATTAAGCACTTACCAAATGCTTTTTGCAGCACGTCAGCTCCATTAATTCAATTCAATCTCATGAGTTGAATGGCTTTTGTGCGCTGTGATGACTGACACGCGCTAGGCCATTATGTGTCATTTGCATGATATTCATTAGACGATGTGGTTTTAATCGTCATCGTTTTTCATTCTTTCACCTGAGCCCACTCTGATGGGCACACATCAGACCTTGCAACTCAACAAGTCATTGTTGTGTGCTGCCTGTCAGCAGACATGAGCTTCCAGGTGAATGAATTTGTAGATGAATTGTGACACGAAGAAACACACTTTTTCCGCACCTCTTCAGCAATCTTGCACATGCGGTGATTGCTTAAGAATGATCTTATTTTCACTGTTAATTGAATGTGTTTTGTCAATGCATCAATATGCTTGAGCAACATCATGCGCATTTGAGAAACTACTTGACTAAATACATTTCTTCATTGAAGGGAGGATGAGGAATATATTATGAGTTTAATGAAAGGACGACAAAATTGTGTGATAACATCTTTTTATTTAGTCATTTGACCATTGTTGCCTAGAGTCCTCACAGGCCTTCTTCATTTTAATCAAATAGGATTGTTTTTCTCCCAGTAGAGAACAACTAATCCCAGTTTACAGTTTCGTAACACAGAAATTAATTACATCAGTTTTAAAACACAGTGAGTAGTTTGCACGTCTCCCTCACAGTTTTGAAGTTGGGGGCTGGAATCTCAACTTCAGTCTTCCACTTTGGTGTTTGCAAGTTTACATCAGGTCACCCTTGCTTCCTCCCACATTTCGAAAAGGGTGAGACTCCTGAGTTTGTGCTGGGTGTTTGTGTGTAAGCGCTGAATGCACTTTATAGGAGTTTTAGAGAGATGCTTTTAAAGCTGACAGTCGCCACGGTCACGAGCAGCCGTGACAATTCACACTGACAGATAACATGCAGACTGGTGTGGTTGCTTCATGAAGTTTCTACAGCGAGAATTCAGAAACTTCAAAGCCACACGAGAATTATTAGCTGGTCAAAGGGAGCTTTTTCGAAAACAAATCTCTTTTGAGCAAGTGATAAGTATTAACGGGGATCCTCACACCCAAGAGAAAATATAATACTAACCTTTTTTGTTTTTCTAGTCGTGTTGAGGTGTTCACATCAAGTGATGTTCGAGTTACGACCTTTGCAACATTTCAGTTCTCTCATAGCTCAAGATTAAGCTCAATTTATCATTTGTTTATTTGTATTATTTGTGTATCATTTGATTATTGATTATTATCATTACGCTCACATCAACTTCAAATTCAATATGCGACTAAAATAATTAGAACCAGTTTATGTTTTCAGATATGCTGAACAAAAATGAACATCATCTTGTATACTGTTTGCGTTGCCTTCAATTCCAATTGAATATTGTGCTTTTGATTCCTTGTGTGTACTTCCAGTGCTGAGCCCTTGCTCTATTGCCACAGTTTCAACAAGAAGGTGTCATTCCATTTACAAGGGCTTTGCTCGGTGTCTTATGGCTCTGGGTGACAGTCTGACGGACACCGCACGCAAGGATGAAGACACACATGAGATACACTCAATCTGCAGGTCAGTGTAATCTCTTTTGGTAGCACCGGCGTCACTGACATGAGAAGGGACCAATTACACAATAGAGTTAATCCAACACAAAACCTTAAAAAAGAATTTATTCACAAAGATAATCATACTCACTTTGATTAAAGTTAAAAACACACAGTTTAGTGTTGTACAGATATATTTTCAGCGTTATGTTACATGCTTAGGTGCCCCCTCCTCTCTCTCTGTCTCTCTCTCTCTATCTCTCTCTCTCTCTCTCCTCTCTGTCTCTCTCTCTCTCTCTCTCTCTCTCTCTCTCAAGATTTCAACTTTACATTGTGACTGTATTATTTGTTATTTGTCACTTTAAATGAGATACTTAATCACCAATTTAAGCTTCTTTGATGGTCAGCGCATACGGATTTTTCATTTAATTATAGACTTTAATACCTTTGGCTAATTTTGAGTTGTGCCGTCGTAAACGTGTCTTTGCCAGTGTATCTTCTTTATTTGCAATCAATGTCATAAATGTTACTCTTATTGAGCTGCTAATATTTTGTTATTGGGCTTCAAGAGCTTTCCACAACCCCCATAACTCTGTAATGGAAATTCTGCAGGCTGGTTACTCAGATGTTTTTGTCTTATTTTGCATTTATAGCTCAGCTATTGTGCTTCAGTATGCGATTATAGTACTTGTTATTGCCTATCACTACAAGTTCCAACTCACCATGAAAAGTGTTGTCTATTCTCTTGAAGGCTCATCTCAAGACAGTTACTTACTTTGCCTTCACCTTTAAGACTTTATATTGTAGAGTGTATTTGATGAGCACCCAACACAGACAGTATGATTCTGTTTTACTACTGTCAACAGATGTGATTGATTTTCAGGTGAGAAAACATTTGGGATGCTGTTTTTTGGATTACACTTCACTTTGTTCACCAAAAACTAACAAAATATTTGAATCTTAAACTAAATTCAGTTCTTAGTGGTGTGAAATAGGAGCGTTCATGCCAAGGTAACAATCAGTATGCGCTCAGGCCTTTTGTAAAGAAGTTTTTGTGTATTGGGAGGAAGCACCTGGGGGTAAAAAAAGAATGCAAGCAAGAGAAACGTATTTTCTGCACTATTAGGCGCACCTAAAAACCTCCAATTTTCTCAAAAGCCGACAGTGCGCCTTATAATCAGGTGCGCCTTATATGTGGACCAATATTGAGCCACTACAGCAGGCGTGTCCAAAGTCCGGCCCGCGGGCCAAATGTATACATCTTATATATGGACAAAGTTTGAAAATGGGCCATTCATTGAAGGTGCGCCTTATAATCCGGTGCGCCTTATATATGGACAAAGTTTTAAAATGGGCCATTCATTAAGGTGGGCCTTATAATCAGGTGCGCCTTATTGTGCGGAAAATACGGTAGTATATGCAATTAAACGCCAGTCCATGTTGAGATTCCAAACCAGAACCAGTTTCTTTGAGGCAAATCTGTAAACCACATGGGTCACCATGCCCTGGGTAGATTCATCATGTAGTATTCATTATCCTTTTTATCATTTTTTTATCTTTTATCTCTTCATTTTAAAGTAAAGGTCAACCATTATTCATGTACTGTGATACATTTTTACTGGACACTATGTAAATCCTTGCATACATATAGTATTTGTGCATGCTCTGATGGAACAGGTAAAGGGTCAGTTTTCATGTGTTCTAAAAGGTGTTTTTCATAAATAATTTTAAAAACCTCGGGACGTATTTATCTTTGCAATCCCGCCCCCGGATATCAGTACAGACTTGTAGCAAGGTCAACAAATTTTACAGCTAGTACTAGACTAATTTAGTTGTACTGCACTTTTTCTAAATCTACTGGCAACTCCATCAACTCCATCAAATGCACTTTATAATTATTACATGCATCCATCCATCAATTGGGCCATCCTTTAGTCCATTGATTGATCCATTGATTGATCCATCCATCCATCCATCCATCCATCCATCCATCCATCCATCCATCCATCCATCCATCCATCCATCCATCCATCCATCCATCCATCCATCCATCCATCCATCCATCCATTACAAATGTATTTATTTTTCAGAATCTGAATATTGATTTATATGTGAACTTTTTTTCTCAACATCAATGCATCATGCGCTCAAGTTCAAATCCATTCATCCATCAATCCATCCGAAAGGAAGGGTGATAACAGAAGCGGATTAAATTGATTGTTTGCACTTGGAGTTTTTGGATACAATCCAAGCAGAGATCTGCTGGCTTGCAAGCTGTTGTGATTGTTGTTTCTTTTCCCAGGGTATCAACAATAACTGCACACTACTTGTCTTGTCGGTAGATAAGTGACACGAAGGTCCTGTTGAAACACCCACATGCTGAGTTGCTGAGAAAAACAAACCTGCTGTGCATACCACTTTTGTCATCCAACCATTGCAGTTTGGTTTGGCTCACAGGGTGGCAAGATTGCTGCCATCCATCCATTATTAATAGTGCTTATCCTGTTCTGAACTACACATATGACTCATCAATACCTACGATTGATTGTGCTCGATCGCAGGCGCTATCTATCTATCTATCTATCTATCTATCTATCTATCTATCTATCTATCTATCTATCTATCTATCTATCTATCTATCTATCTATCTATCTATCTATCTATCCATCTATCTATCTATCTATCTATCTATCTATCTATCTATCTATCTATCTATCTATCTATCTATCTATCTATCATAAACAATCCTTGTGCAGGTCTGCAGACAAAAAGTCTCAAACAAAATGTGGACATTGACCACTTAACAACAATCATCATACTGTATCAAACACAAGTTTTGGATCGTAATTGCTTTTCTCCCTACACAGTGTATCTTTCTGATTTAATTTCATTTTAGATCATAAAATTCTGAGTCAGGCAAAAGGTCAGTAAACCACAGATTGTGAATTAATTGAGCGTCTCAGTGCGGGTGATTCAGTTTAACATATTTATGAAGTTCTATATACTATACGTATAGCTTCACAAATGGAAATTGAAATAGCGTAATTCTTTCCGCAACATATTCTTACTCCCCTTTTAAACTCTCTTTATTTGTGCTAGTTGCCTCTGTTTAAAGATTTATAGATCTCGTCCGTTATTTTCCCATTCTCCTTTCATGTACCACTACCATCCTCCATATCCTGTACCTATCCATCACTCCTTGCTCTCACTCTGTCATTTGTATTCACTGTTCTATTTATACATACAGTACCCCTTTTTTTCTCATGAATACATATGCTACCGACTAAGTTAAGGATCTTCAGGCTGAGAGTCTTAGAAAAAGCTCACCGATTTAAGTGCAGTGTTCCTGTCAAAAAAAAATTGTAGAGCTAAAAGAAGCAAATGGAATCATCTCAGTTGATAGCACAGCAGATGTCAGTCAAAATTGCCTGTACTGTAAAGCTGACTGATAGCAGCAGGAACGAGGAGTTGCACTCTTTCCACAATACATAATGAAGGAGGGTTTTACACCCAAGCACACTTCATCTGCCAGTTCAGCCTGACAACGAGAACCACCTTCACTTGGTGTTAGGCGTTTCAATGAAGTGTTCTCATTCTTAATTTGGTTGTTCAGAACTGGGTTTTTCGGCTCCTGGGATCAATGTTTTTTTATTTTTATTTTTACGAACCCGGTTTGTCCACCGCGTTGCTCAACAACAACATAATTTTCTTAATATACTTCAGCATATGTGACTACAGCTAAATAGCAAGCAAGATATGGTTTTGAGTAATGGATAAAAATAAGCAGATGGTTAAAAGCTTTGATTTTTAAATTTCCTTTTGAGGTCTAGAATTTCATTTCCCAGGAGCCCAATAGTTCAAATTGTACATAAATTGCATGAAAATACACAATTAGTAAACAATGTGCATCAATCCTAACCCTTTGCTAAAGTGTTTTAAGTCTATTTTCACTGATTTGCAGCAGGCGAGACTGTTGGAGCTCGCATTTTATGTTGAAACTAACCTGGAATTCTTCACTTCTAATATCATTTCAACAATCATTTAAAAGCATGTAGCAATCAATAAGCTGAAAACACAATATCATGTTACCCTCCAGCATAAAATTGAGCTATGTCGCAATGCCATGTCTTGAACTTGACCGCATGATGCATTGGATGGATGGATGGACAGACGGACGGATAGATACATTTTGTCAGACTTCCAAATTGTACGACTTAAAGGGCATTTGACTTCAGAAGTTAAGATAATAATGCATCTCACATGCTGTTAGTTAACTAAACATATCCTGCTATTTTTATTCTGAGTACTTAACATGACCTACTTAAGGCATCTAATACAAGGACAAAAGCTTAAAACCAAGCTGAAGTTCTACTGCCGTTCATTGTGAACTGTCAAGTCACGAAAGGGTGATTAAGGGAAAGGTTCACAATGCTTCCTCCTAAGCAAAAATACAGAGTATTTACTTGTTATACTCTGACTGTACAGCCCACCCAAATTGCACCACTTCACTATTGTTCACTTGCTTTTATTCCTTGAGGTACCAATTAAAGCACTTATCCTGAAACCCAGCCACCTTAGCGGGAGTGGGCCTAACGTAATGACAGAGGTGTTACAACACTCACACAACCCGCTTGTCCACATACACACTTTGCCCCAAGCTGTCCTCCTAATGTTCCTACCATAAATTTTCATTCTCTCTCACTCTCTTCACTCTCGTGTACTTAATTGTTCTCTCTTCCTATTACATCTTTACCGTGCAGTTCTGTCCTTCCTTCTGATAACATGTTATTTAGCACAAACGGAAAGTAACAATATTTGTACACCTCTGAAAAAATGTATTTTGCATCTAGGCCAAGGCTGCAGCATTGCCAGAGGCATCTCACGAATGCAACCCTTCTTTTATTCTTCACAATTGGTATTGCGCCGTTGTAATCTCAGTGGCTGCACATCAGGAGAGGTGAAGGAAAATATTTGGGGCTAAGGATGCGCAATAGAATTAAACAGTGACCTTTTACTGTGCTTAAGAAAGAACGGATGAGGCATTGATGAAAAATAGTTGCTATGTTTCAACAAGGCAAAATTATATAGCTTAAAGGTTACTCGCCCACTGGAATGGTAGTAGTAAAAAGTAGTAGTAGTAGTAAAAAGTACACAATAAAATAGAGAATTAAATTATGATCCATTAAACAATGACCTCATAATTCACGACCACTTTGAGCGGCTGAATCAAATATTTTAATGGCTTGGGCACAATTGTTTCTATGGCTGTGCACAATCTGTTCTCAAATATCTTTAATGTTTTGAATCATTATTTTTCTATAACAATAATAAAAAAATAGGGTATCCACTGTTCATTTGTGTTTTGTTTTTGCTGCTTCTGACTTCTTTCCAGCATTTTGCTGTTTCTTGTCTTCTTGTCTCGTCTCGGTTACTGCAATTGGAAATTATACTCCTCGGTTAGAAAATGAAAAATGGCCAATTGAAAGGGAACATTGAAACACACTCATCCATTTACTCTCTATGCTGCTCATGCTGTTCATGGCTGCAGGTGAGTTGGAGCTTTTTCCAGCTGGCAAAAGTCGGATGACCACCTGGAAAGGTTGCCAGTTAATCCCAAGGCCACCCGCATGACTAGCACAAGGGTCAGGCACGTAAAATAATACATCGTCTGTAACTACCATTAAAATCAAATAAATAGTTCTGAAGTACAGTACAGTATTTTAAACTCCTCAAATCTACCGATACAACTTTTGCCATTTAATATCTCAAATAGTGCTTTTAATTTAAGCTCCACAATAACCTTCTAGTGACAGTATTTCTTCCAATTGAAGAAAATAACCGGGAGAACAAAACTCAGAACAGGTCCTTGGAAGTTTGAGAATGACAGGAGTAGGATGTTAGCATCAGTAGAGCAGAACTCTCTTGAGATTTTAGACTTGTTGGAAGCAGCTGCTTGTCTGTTAAGTGTCCTCAGTGCTTCTGCTGTTTGCACACCACCTGTGACTTTGAGACAACACACATACACACACAACGAAACATACAGAATGGGCCAATGCAAAAATCAACACCTTTCAACCACATGCAGACATCTGTTATGCCTACCATCACAAAAAGAGCACCATTCTCCCTGCACCAACGGCAGACTGCTGGAATGTTTACGTCCTGGATGTGTTCCAAATGTGTGTGGGGTTGTGTGTTAGCTTGAAGTCATAGGTAGTGTGTAAAGATGACAAGAAGCAAATATGATCTTTCAAAAGTTTCCAAACATCACTTTTTATTGTTCTATACTGTATTTTCCGCACTATAAGGCGCACCGGATTATAAGGCGCACCTTCAATGAATGGCCCATTTTGATACTTTGTTCATAAATAAGGCGCACCGGATTTTAAGGCGCATAAAATAAATAACTCAACGTTGCTCGAACATTAATGCAATCACAATATAGTAACACTCAAAATTCAATAACAATATGTCAATAACTCAACGTTGCTCAAATGTTAATATCACACAACACACAGAATAAACACGTAAAGCTTACTTTAATAAATTAGTCCTCATCCACGAATCCATATTGGTCCATATATAAGGCGCACCGGATTATAAGGCGCACAGTTGGCTTTTGAGAAAATTGGAGGATTTTAGGTGCGCCTTATAGTGCGGAAAATACGGTAGGCTATAGGTGCACTTTTTAAGATAATTTCATTCACTTTGTTTTGTAGACTATAGTCATGCCCGGTGCGGAGTGTTGTCTAACGCCGCAGTTAGATGGAGTACGTGCTGAGTGAATCTAATCCAAATAGTCGATGCAGTTCCCGTGGTCAGGTGCAGTTGTGCACCAGGCGGTACGTTTTAAATGATTGAAAGAAATATTTTGCCTCTTTGTCTATTTCGCCAATAGCCAATCATCACGTCACACGCCTACGTGGAACAAGCAGACAAATGTGTGTTATCACTTGTGATGTGGTGTGCATTCCACAAAATGTCTTATATGCACTTTTATTTAATACGTACACAACCTCCATCTCCACCTTAGATAAGTAATATTTGAAAAGAGTAGGTACACTAAATGATTAATTATGCTTTTGACTGCTTAATTTGGGCCTTGTGTTTTACCAAGTGAACAACATCAGTCTGTCATGTTAATTATCTGAAAATGTGATTTTTTATTGGCGCTAATCTCTTCGGAACGTCTTTAAATGCCTTTAGGTTTGGAGTGTTTTGTGTCAGTATTTTTTTTTTTTTTATCAGAACCATCTGCTTCAGTTTTCCTCAACTCCCCCCATTCTCTCTCTTCTGTCATCACTTTGCCAGTCTTTCCACTGGGAAAAGATAGCCAACATTGTGTTAGGACGCATTAGTGGCCATTTGTAGTCAGGCAGGCTGCGCTCCCAAGATCCAGATGGAAGGTTATTTGAATAAAAATGAATACTACTAAAATAAGATGACAATAGGATATATTTTCTAGTCTCTGTCAGTCTCTTGTTTTTTTTAAACCACATTACATGTCTAAATTGTAGCTATTTATTTTCTTTACCCTGGAGGACCTATGAGTTAATCCCTTTCTGCGGTGAGATTGTTGATTGCATAGCAAAACAACAGCACAAATTAAATCTTGTAATCACTTTACATGTGTTTGTCAAGTAATGCCATAATGGTATATACTCCAGATGATGCATTCAAAATGACCCTGTTTCAAAACAGTCTAGGGAGTTTTTGAAGTACCCTATAGCCTGGCAGCTTTTACAAACAAAAGGTCTAAACATTCCTTGATGAATTTCTCAATAAACTCCTACGAGTATGAACACAATCTCTTTTTTTTTTGGACGTGTCATCTCGTCTGCGCATATGACATGACATTTGGGTATTTGTATTGGCCGTGGCGTTATGACGTGTCATTTGATAAATTGCTGTTGCTTGAGCCTGTATCTCACAGAGCAGCAAGTTTAGTGCCTTGAATGTTGAAGTGTCTTTTTTCTGTGTTATAACTTTCCGTGTTAAAGTTTAGTAACAGCACTTTGTGAAATGACACGTCATGACGGCACGTTCAACATTCAATAGACATCATGTCATGTCGCATGCATAGTCAACATAGGCAGTATGTACAACAACATACTTTTGGTATAAATCGAACTCCATACGCACATTCGCCCCCAAAATCAGTTCTAGGTCAACTGATAAAAATATAATGCCCATAGGGGTAACTGTGCATGTCCATTGCTGTTTTTTTTTTTTTTTTTTAATATGCTCTGCGATTGGCTGGTGATTAGAATAAGCTGGGATAGACTCCAGCTCACCCATGGCATAGAAAATGGATGGATATTAACGATCTTGATGATATCAAATCAATCAATTCTGCAGTTTGAAAGGTTTTTGATGAGTTTTTTTTCATAGTTCTGTGACTCATTTTCACTTTGACAAACTTGCCAAAGTGTGTTATCAATACACTTCAAACTAAATCTAAGAACTAGAGAAAAAGATGAAAGCAGGCATGAGCAGGAGCTCCAGGAATAAGTGCCTTCAATCCAAATAATAAGACTAGTGATGACGACATTTATCCGACACAAGCGAACAAAAAATATCGAACTGAAAACAAGCAAACTTACAAGACCATGAGGAACATCTGGACAAGAAACAAGTAGCTGGAGGAAGGTGATTAGTTTGATATAGGGTCTGAAGGAAATGAGTGGGAATGACAACCTAAAGAGTTCCCAAGACTAGCATGGAATAAAACTAAATCCAATCCAAAATTGATATAAAATGATCAACAATAAATGCCAATAATGGCAGATATTGAACAAGATGCTGGGTTCTTTTTGTCCTCAGGTCATGGGATGAGTTTCATGCCTGCGCCAACTTGGCAATGGCCGGCTGTCCGGAGGAAGCAGCGACAGTCTGGGAGTCCCTGCGCCAAGAATCCAAGAAGATGCAGTTTTCAGGAAACCTCTACGACATGTGCTCGGACCGCGACAGTCACACATTAACAACAGCGTCCCCGCGTGGCTCCCGCATCCAAGGAGAGCTCAACCAAGATGCTCTAAGAGCACGAGTCAGTCGTTTGGCTGACTCCAACTACCTTGTCATACTTCTGTCTTCTCTGCTGTTGCTGTTTTGAACAGAATCGTCTCAACACAATGGGACTCATGTAAATACAGTATGAACTTTGTACAATTTCGCCTCCAACTTTTCTCACCGCCCGCCTTTTCCAAAACACCAAAAGAGAGGAATGCATGCTTTCTTGCTGAATTTCATTGATCCTATTTTTTACACATTCAACTGTGAGCTTCAATTGTGGAGTTGAAAAAAAAAAAAAAGCAGCCACTACAACAGTCTTTAAACTCAAAATCATTTGTCTCATAAGGTTTGTCAAAAGGACAGAGCAATTACCTGTATCCAATGCCCTATTCAAGTAAATCAAAAACAGTGGCTTTTGCTTTTATATTGCAGGCTTTTACATGAACATTTTTCAAGACTAACTGCAAGCATTTTCACTGCGTGTAGAGTGTACATCTTATCTTGACTTCAAGGTGCATGTTTCAGTATTAAGTACAAAAAGCATGATATACCTTCATTACACTGCAAGGTTTTTTCCTTCATACACAGCCCTTATCATATACAGACGAGGTGGAGATGAGTGTTCCTCTACAGCCACAAATTGTCACTGTTCTCCAGAGGCTCCATGCTTGATAAGTCAGACCCATTTATGAGCCATCGCATGAAAGTACTGGATTGATCGCATCAGATCCCCCTGGAATTTAAAGCGGTCACACACATTTGATCTCACTCCAAAATACATGCAGTCAACTGGTGTTATGATGCTCTATCAACTTGTTGTGACTAAAAGTGTTGATTTGAAGCTAGAGCTAATTTGCTCTCTATGTACTATGTTGCTTACTCTCTTCTGTAAATACAAATTCTCTTTAAAAATGATTTTAAAAGTCTTTATGAGGTTTATAGATGGTGTACTGGTACATTTGTCTGACTCCGTTGAAGGCAGGGTAGGTTCAGTTCTCACTGAGTGAATGTGGGTGCAAAAGGTTGTTTATATGTGGCTTGTGACTAACTAGCAGCATCCCAGTTGTGTTGAGAAATGCGCTACACTATGGACTGCACACTTGTCAATCATAGGGCACAAATATTTGGGTGATTTAAATGGATTGATCCTAAAAGGTAATGTGGGAGAAAGTCAGACTACCTCGAGAAAATCCAAACAAGTGCGAAGAGAACATATCAACTCAACACAGCAAGGCCAGAGTTGAGATTTGACCCCTGAACCTTAGAATTACTAGGCAGCATTGCTAATCACTATTTCACTGTACCACCCACACAGTGTGAGCATATTTAATGACTAAGAAAGTGAACACAACATTTAGTTAAATGCAATGCTGGAGTGAATCATTTCCTTTTCTTGGACTAATTTGCAAAGAACATTTACGCATACCTCGTTTAAACAAGGAGATTTAGGTGAACAACTATTGATTATTTGCTTGGATGACACAACAGTTTCCTATAAAAGAGTTACAACATACTACAACTTTTAGAGCTCAAGTTACTGTGAAGTGAGAGTGTGCTTGAGCTGTTTTTATTTAATTGGTTCTTACCCAGGTCTGGGGTACTCCAGGGATCCTCTTTGGCATCCTGCACAGAAGCCTTACATTATGGGACCAATATGTGCTTCTGACAGCACTGCAGCCGATCATAAGCCAAGTGTATTTCATGCTCCAGGAAGTGTAGTTTGAGCCTGCAGGCCTGCTGAAATGTTTGTTATTCTAAATGGCTGCCGGGAACGGTTGCTCCTGTCTGGCTGAGAATCAGAAATATTGTCACATTATAGTCAGATTGGGTGGCAGGGAAGGGGCGGGGGGGTCCTCATGGAAAACAAACACTTTTGTTCTCAGTTCAGATGCACTACACAGAATTTTCTAGCATTACATGTTTAACAAACCTGGGGTTTTTTGTTTTTACCTAAAATAAGTCAAAGCTTTCCCACTTCAAAGTAATCTAATCACAGAGTGAACCCTGTAAGGTAAGAATATAAGCGCTTCACAAGAAAGTGAACAGTTAATAAATTGCATTGACAAAGAAGATCTAAAAAAGAGATTTGGACTTCATCATGTCATGTATTGGACTTGCTGATCTATCTTGCCATAGGCAAGATTATAAAATGTACCTCAGGACAAGAAGATCAAAAGAGGCACTTTTCAAATGGTATGCCATGCCATCATAGTACGTATTTTTGTGAAATAATTTGGAATATTAATGTCAAAAAGACTTGAATTTTAAAGTTCACGATATTCCTGTTCTACTCATGCCTCGTAAACTCTGGATTTGCATCATTAGAACTGTTAGACTGTTAGACCACATACAGTAGCACCAAAATTTATGGACGGTCCCTAACACATACGATGAGAGAACTGTAGTCCGCTGTTATTGCATACATTTGTTGCGACAAGTCCGTCTTGATCATGGTAGTTAGGATCACAGACATTTTTTGTACCTAAATCAAACTATTGTCCATCCGTCCATCAATCCAACCATCCATCAATCTTGGCAAAAATTTGGCTGCTATAAGGTTAAATGTTCTCCGACTGCTTGCGTGGGTTTCCTTTGGGTGTACCATTTTCCTCCCACATTCCAAAAACATGCATGGTAGGCCAAGTGAGTACTCCAAATAGCCCGTAGGTATGGGTGCGAGTGTGAATGGTTGTTTATTTCTGTGTGCTCAGTGATTGGCTGGCAACCAGTACAGGGTGTCCCCTACCTGCTGCCGGAAGTCACCTGTGATAGGCTCCAGCATGCCCGTGACCCTTTTAAGGATAAGCCGTTCTGAAAATGTATTGATGGATAGATAAATAAATAGCCAAAGAATTTGAAATATTAATAGTTTGTTTCTTCCCTGGCTGAGACAGAAAACAGTTTTTTAAGCGTTAACCTTTTGACGTGGGGTAATTTTTTTTCAGTGTTCAAAGATAATATTATTTTCACAGTAATCAAATCTTTTTTTTAATATATATTTTAGACATTTACCAAAATTTGATAGCAAGAAGAGTGTAATCTGTCTGGTGAAATTTTGATTCAGAAAATATTACATGATCAGTGGGGTTTAAAAAGATTCCTTTCGCACATAATATTTTTTTGCATGTTGTCTCCTTTGTTACTATGGCAAAGTTTTTATTAAAATATGTTCTATATATCAATTATTTCTTCATCATGAGTATCATTCCCTCATGACACTATTAGCAGACACCACTTTAAACCAGCATTAAATAAACCCCAAACAGACCCGACAGAAAATCAATGTGCATACACATATGTGTGAAATGTTATACACAAATTTAGATTTGGACTTTCGTTGTGCATTTAAACTACTGTGAATTGAAATGTAAACAATATGTGTGATTGTAAAGAAAACAAATCTGTTTGTGCTTTCATGTCTGCTAGTGCCTGTCTTTGTGCCATCTTCTCTTCTGTAACGTACTTCAAATATCCTCCATACACACAACTATGTTTTGCTAACTTTATAGAAAAATCATTAAACAGGTTCTGACAAAATGTTTGAATGTCATCCCACGTGTGCATTTTAAAGTTTCAAAGTCCAATGTTTCACAAGAGCATTTCTATTATTAACATGGCTCCATTCTTTAAACCTGTGCCATATGATTGGCTGGTGACCAGCCCAGGGTGTTCCCCATCTTTTGTCCCAAACCATCTGTGACTCAAATGAGGACAAATGGTATAAAAAATGAAGAAGTAGCTGGAGAATGAAGACATTTTGCACTCACAACCAGTATTGTTGTGCAATAGACAAACAAAACAGAGCAGGACGGCAAACATGACAAACACGAGTCTGAAATGTTATGTCCTGCAAAGGAGGTGTGCAAAAACGGTTCGTCAGCATGACCAAACCAAAACAACGAATATGTATGTAATATGCATGTATGTGTGTGTTTGTGTTTTATAAATGCGTTGAGTTAGCTGAGGTGAAAGCCATGTATGACGACTTACTGGGAGTTATTTGGATGGTTTGGCAAATGAATATTTCATCAGAGCCGGATGCCTCAGTAAACAGAACAGCAGCAACAGTTGATGATGTGAAGAAGAATTCCCAGAACTCCTTGAGCTTACACAGTAAGTGCGTAAGCATATCTAATGACACATTTGAATGGTGTAGGCGAATAGCGTGGAGATTGAGATAGCTGAAGGCAGACATTTCAACACTGAAATCATGATGTATGACGACTACTCATTTATATTTGGCTTATTTTGTATTATATTTTAGTTAGTCCAGGGCAGAGGGTGGCCCAGACAGATGGATGCACGTATAAACACAGCAAGTATGTGTTTTCCGGAAAATAAATAACATTTTCCCTACACTTGCATAAGACTTATATTGCAAGTACACCATACATTTACCCCAAAATGTTTTAAAAAGTCCGGTATTCAATTATTTGAAAACTGTTTTGTTTTAAGTGTGGAATTGTTTTTAGTGGTTCCAAATGGCTTACCTTAAGTAGAATCTCACATTGCATTGCCACGGGAGAATCTGGGTCAGTTATTGCATGTGTTGATCTTGCAAAATAGTGATAAATAGTCTTTAATAATGATTCTGTAGAATTTCGTCATGGTTTTGGGTCTGTCCGTGCGTTTAACAAATGCAACTTCTTTCTTTTGTTTTACAGTCACAAATATGATAAATCAGGTCATTCATTGTCTATAAAGTACTAATAAAATGTGAGTTGTGGAGTTCTGGGTGCATAAAGATCAGTTAGTGCCAGTTATTGTGGTGAACATTAATTCACCCTCTAAATTTATGTATAAACCTGAAAAAAAATAAATTGTGCTACAAATCAGCTCGTATCTTATCTAAATTAAAGCCTGCAATGAATATTGAATTGTCGGGTCATCTCAACATCAAAAATGAAACACACCTTTTTCAGGAACGATTGTGTTATTGCCGTTTGTTAATTGGTACAAGCCAAACAATAAACAGCTCTTTACATTTTACATGTGTGGTAATATTTTAATTCAGTATCTTATATTGTTTTAAATGAATTATGAGTGACTTGATTTGGGTTGCATGGTGGACGAGCGGTTAGCAGGTTATCTGCCTCACAGTTCGATGGGAGTAGCCAACTTTACATCATTTGCAAGTGGAGATATGAACATATTCCAATTTTGTATAGTGCACAAGTCAGAACACATGTCGCACTGTCCTAGTCATAATTGCAGTAATGGTACAAAAAACATTTTGGGGTTATTAATCTAAAATGAAAAGCAGGAACAACTAAAGAACTGCACCTATTCCCAGCCACTGCTCTACCCAAACCAGGAAGAAAAGGGATGAGTTGGACAGGAAACCAGTGTAAAAAGAAATCCACAAAACCCCTCAGTTCAGCCCTCTGAGTGGATGGAATGAAGCTGGACAAAATAGCAGGCTTACCCAGGAGCTTCAAGATCAGCTGTCCACTCGGGACCACTTGACCTACCTACTCCTTCTTTTGTTGAGTGTGGCTGTCTAAAAGTGGGGGAACGTTAGTAATAAGTAGTACTATTACTATAATTAATTAATAATTTTTTAGATATTCAAAGACACAGTTAAATTGACTATTAAAATCATGAGAGAATATCTCCGAGGAAGAGTTATTAAAATTAATTTGTGAACTTATGTTAATGATTTAAGTTTAATCGGTGAACATATATCACATTAATGACCCTCAAATAGAGTCAGCTAAATACGGATTGCTTTTGGTTTGGTTCTGGATGCGGAGATGGAAATCAGCTGCTGCTCAGTGGAGATGCAGACCTATTCTCGGAATGCAGAACCGCGGCAATCCTCAAAGCTTAAAAGAAATCCTTTTACACTTTTTAACATCAAGCCATGACACAGCACTTTGTAAAACAGCAACATTATGTAAACAATGTGTAATTGCTTGCTTGGTTGACTGTTTTTTGGCTTGTTTAATGACTTAAAATAAGTAAAAAAAAATCAAGCTGCCGCTTGCGTCCTTGTATTTTTCTTTTTATGCACGAGGTAAAATTTGGACACCTCTGTTTTAATTTGTAGGAAACCTGCATATCTTTTGCATAGAGTAATTGTAATCTATGTGTGTAAAAATTGTTAGCTCAATTTGTCAACATAAACGGCTGCACATGTGCGCATGAACAAGATTTGTATACTGCATACCTCATTGTGCCTATTATTTATTGAATACCATACACAGCAATAGTTGAATATTTTTATGGTTTTGCTTCAATACATCACTACAATAGATTTAAAAACGATCCACATGAGATTGAAATGTTGACTCAGCAATTTAAGAGGTTTATGGGTTTAATATGACATTTACCAAGAAGGAGCTACAGACATTTTTGTGCAGAATGTGATATAAAAGTATGAGATAAAATATCTTGTTGCTCATGAGCATCGAAGACTGTGCAGGCACTTTCTACTCTATGTATTTCACATAACAGTTGTATCCCCCCTATCAAACCTGTAGGGTATACACATCGCAAATCCTGCAAGCACAGCAGATATATGCCTTGGCGAGGAAAAATGTTTACAGATATGAGACGATCGTCCCTCGTTGAAGTCATTGCTCAGAGACTGACAGTAAAGATGTGACGTCATTGACTCGTGGATATATATATACACATTCTGATTAACATTGGCAAAGTTCAGAAAACAATATATATATATTTATTTTTAAGGTACACATTATTTCCAGTGTTTCAGTTCCTTCGTTTTCAGGGCTTGGTTTCAGCCAAGAATTTTCATTTTCATAAATCCTGAGATAAAACTACAAGCTTCCATTTTGAATGTTAACATGAAAGTAGGGTATGAAATCTCACCATTTGTCTCTTAAAACATTTCTTCTTTCCAAAGTAAATGCAGCAAGAGAAAATGGATGGATGGAGATTATGCGGCAGGAGAGGGGACAATAAAAGAGTGCAGAAAAAAATCTGAAGGGAAATGAAAACTTGAAGGACAGATTATGAAGATACAATATGCAAAGGAGGAATGAACATGGGGGAAGGAAAAGAACAAAGAATGAAGGTTAAACTAATGAGTACAGTGTGGATAGAGGAAAGAAAAGAGGATAAAATGTGTGTATGCGTGTGATGTGTGTGTGTTTGAGGGTTTGAGACCTTGAGCATGTAGTCCTCATGCCTTTGTACTGTGCCGCAGTCACATACTTTGAGCAAAGACGATCCAAGAGCTGATCTTAACTGTACTAAATTGTCTACTAGACTCATTTGTGGAGTTGCTCAGAGCACCAATCAGTTGTTTGCATTTAACACTGCTTTTTGTGACCTTTTAAAGTGCATTTGATTTAATTGTGCTCACATCTGTGTACATGTTTTTGCGAACATATTGGATATGTGTAGCTTGTTTATAGTCCAGAAAGGAGGGGCAGTGACATCCAATGAGCATCCCAGCTTCTCTTTGATTCACTCAGGGAACCACTCAATTGCTGTTCGATACTCCTCCTGTCTCCACACACACTCAAACACATACGCACACACACATACACACCATACAAATAGTGGGCCCATTAGTAGTATCCTGTTGCATTGTGAAACCATCCCACTCTCTTCATTATTCATTCCTGTTTGATTCTGAGGCATTCAGAACAATTCAAAACAAAGTGAAATTCATGATATGGTCACTACATTTAGTATCAGTTGCGTACTTTTATAAAACAATAAAAAGTGCGTGTAACAAATTATAGAGGTTGAGGGGGTAGTACTCTATGTGCGCGTCTGTGCTTTTATGGGTTGGAATAAGGTGACTGTGATTAATTTCCCTCTGTAGCCCTGGCTCTAATTCCCGGTTGGATGGGAATGGTCCCTGAAAGAGTCCCTGTGGAAATCACAGTCGGCAGGAAGGCAGCAGCTATGAGAAACACTGATGAATTATCTATAGCTGGAGATCGAGAGGGGGGGAGGGTGTGAGGAGATAGTGAAGCACAGAGAGACAAGAGGTTGTAAAAAGTGGAGTTGATCGAAAAGGAGGAATACAGTGCTCCCTCGCTATATCGTAGTTCACCTTTCGTGGCCTCAGATATTTGTGGGGGCATCAGCATATCATTTATTTATTTATTTATTTATTTATTTATTTATTTATTTATTTATTTATTTATTTATTTATTCATTCATTCATTCATTCATGCATTCATTCATGGAAATGGCAAACAGCTTTTATCGACACCATTTTCCTATTCACACAGCCATTCTGTCCTGGATCATGTGTTCTGATGCAATTTGTCTGTGTATGGAGCACCTACAACATGCACCAGCGCTCTGTTTTTGGTGCATTCTGAATAGCCAAACATCTATTTTGAACCACGTTCTGTTGGGAAAGTCATAACATTATTCAAATGTGCTGTTAAGTCAGTCTGTGTAGCCGTAATAAGCCAGATAATAAGGGGGAGATAACGCTTAGTCACCCACTGCGGTACAAGGACGATGAAACATCAGCAAATGACTTCAAGGTTTTAATAAAATTTGTCTATAAACAGCTTACGTTACATTAATCTCCTGAAAGTTTCCAATTAATTGGACACTACTACTACTAAGATCTCGTGCACAATTTTTTTGTGCTGGACCAAGTCTGGTTAACCGTGTTTGGAAATTTGACAGACTACTCAGTACCATGCTGGGCATTCCGGTGGACCGAGGGGATTTTCTTCACGCCAGGCGCGCCTGACAATTTAGTAAGTGTAAGTAGACTTGACTTTAGACCAACTTAGAGCTGGTCTAAATTGTGGTACAAGTGGTGCAATGTGGTTTTGGTGGCTTTGATAGAGATGCGTGGAAGACAGCACTTTTAAGCAACCCTATTTTCACAACTGAAAAACAATTACATATGACTACAATATTGATTAATATTCAAATATGGCTCAAGGTGATTTGTATAAATATTCATATGCCAAACATATACACCACCTATTCCTTATGATGGTGGTGTTCTGTAGAATGTGTATTATGTATTATGTCTATTGTATATGTATGAAGTAGAGAGTACTTCAATTGAGTGTACAGCATGTTTGTTTGGTGGGTGTGATATAAGAATCATTTGTGTAATGATGTCATTTAACAGTCATTAAGATTGCTCAAACAAATGGGGTAAAACACATCACTGGCTTTCAGTGTCTCATTACTGCAGTTGTGTAGTTACTGTATGCTCTTACTGGTCTCTGGGTACTTGTGTATGACCTTAACACCTTGAGGATTTTACTGACTGTCATTTGTGATTAATGTCATTGTCATCATTTGTTTACACATTATAGCTTTTGCTGTCATTACTCACACTTCGACAGTGTGTTCTTCAATCACCAGAGGACTTAGACATTAGGAAAAATGCTAAGATGATTGGAATATCTTGATATCATTATGTGTAATGAACACAACTTTGATTTAAAAGAAAATGGGTAAAGGCTTCTTGAAATATATAGAACTAAGATATGCAAGTTTCCTGTTCACTTTTTTGCTTAATAAAAAAAGTACGCTGAAAGTCTGGGAGATATAGGTATGTCCATTTTTTCATTTCTGTCTTTCTTCTGCGCAAGACTACACCCCTGATACCTACTTAATTTGGACAGTATCCGTTTCAGAGGATGCCTTGGCTGTCATACTTGACCACAAATCCTACACTCCCTTGGTAATGTCAATGGGAATATATTCCTAAAGCAACATCATCCAAATTAGATTCATCTTGGTTTTCTACCCTTCTTTTCATCCTCAGATGCTCGCGTGCAGGGCATAAGCATTCATGCCTCACGTCTCCCCTCTCAATGAGCCATACCATGCAAACATTTTGAGAATTACACATGGAATCGCATTCAAATTCTGAATTATATAGTTATTTTCAGATATCCATGTTGTTCAAATTTCATTCTACTGAGATAAAACGTGGATCGATTTCATTTAATGGGAACTATGTAACAAGGTGGATGCTACTGTGAAGTTATTATTTTTGTTGTTGAAAATATTGGCTACGTTTGCTTGAAGGCTTTTTTTTTGTTGGGCTCACACGTATCAATTTTCCACTAACGTCACTCAAATTAACACTCCATCCATTCATTTTCTATTATGGCATGATCTAAAAATCTATCAGGATAAGTTGAATATTCGAAAAAATATTTGGTAACTTGCGCATGTTTCGAGGTAAACCAATAATATAAGGCACGCCAGCTTATGTAAAACATGTATCTGAATACTCTTATTACCTCCATGCAAGTATGAGCGGTATTGTTTTTAAGATTTCCTTTTTGCCTTAAGGAAGATTAGTATTATGCAAAAAAAAGTCATTAGCTGACATCAAAACCCTTTGCCTGACCCGCCTACCCAATAAAACTGATTGCGCCTACGGAACTGAAGCGGAGCAATATTTTCTGGCACATCAATATTTACAGTATTTACTGTATACTTTTTCATTATACAGATGTAACAGACACTGAATAACTTTATTCTAGTAATAAATATACGTAAATAATCTTGTCTGGTTTATCATCATGCCTAAAAAAAAATACTTCTCATTCATACTGGTAATACTAACATGGTCAGCAGAGAGTTGGTAGTAAGTACCAATTTTGTAGCTGACAAGCTAATGCAGCAGTAATCTTGACTACACTTGTCCAAAACCCCAAAAAGTGACAGCAGGAATCGTTTCAAAAAATAAAAAAAAAGGATGAATCTCAAGAATCTTCCTTGGTCACTTAATATTGAAACACAACTGTTAGTTTCAAGTTGCAATGCTGTATATATTAGTCAACCCACAAGCACCAAGGCAGTTTTATTTCCAGAGATTCAAGATACTACATATAATACTGTACAATGTTGTGCTGCTGAAGTTTCTATTATGCATACACACCTCCACACAGTACACTGCTATCACTCACACTATGCAATTTTTTTTTCCCACTGTGTTCTCACAATACATACTACCTCATTGGAATTTCTGTAGTTTTTGCTATTTTTAAAGAATTCATAGCTCTGCTACACAGATGAGGCCTTTGTCTACTCCTGCCATATTTAATTATATATACCAGACATCTGATTGTCACTTGATATATAATATCTTGAAATGTTGGTCACCTAATTGAGCTACTTCTGATAATTGCATTCCCTGCCTACATAACCCTTATCCTGTAGATGCGACAAAACCAAAGTTGAATTCTCCAACACGATCTTTAAACTTGCCGATATTTTGGATTGTAATTCTGTCTTGTCTTTTAGATTTGTTTTAATCTCATTTATCTGCTTTTGTGTTTGCTTGCAAAGCACTTTGCCTTCTTCTCCAACCTGTCTAAGGCTCACTATTCTGTATTAGATTTCACTTTGTTCCTTAATCCTTTTCCTGCTCTTAGATTTGTTTTAATCACGCTTGTTTATCCGTCTGTGTAGCACTCTGCATGTTTAAAAAGTGCTTTACAAATGAAGGTTTTGTGCTTACTTGCTGATACCAGATAAGTAGCATTATTAGACCACAGTGATGGGTCTGGAAACAGAAATATTAAAGGCTCTGCTGATGCCACATTGTGCTCTAATGACAGAAGTTCGAGACAGGACAAAAAAAAAACATTTTGAAGTCTGTCCAGCAGTGCAAATTTTACGCCACCATTAGAGTTGTTGTACGGGAAAGTCCATTTATTTTTCTTGAATGGCGATTAAAACAGGTAATGGTAGTTTTGGCTTTGTGGGCAGGTGCCAAATCAAGCTGGAAATCAAAATCATTGTCTCCAAAAAGCTTGCCGGCTGTTAAAATGTCCCAGTTGTGGACTTAACATAAGACGTGGAATATAATACTTTTTCTCCTTAGCCCAGCACAGGTGCTTCTGGTGTCGGGAGTGTCTTAAGTCATGGAATTTTACACCTGTAGCCCATTTCATGCAGATTCTGTACGTTGTGGCCTCACAATAAAATCGTGTTGCACCGTAAACGAATCCAACTGAGCAGTGTAGGTGCTCGTATGGTGGGATTGTGGCATTTTTATCAAACCTTGAAACAGTCCCAAGTTCATGCAGTTCGTCCGGTCAAGCATGGTTGCAAGTCGGTGGTGCAGATCAAGCGTTTGAAGCAAAAGTGTTGTTCCTATTCCCATTTCACAAAAATGAAGTGCGCTTTCGGCGGTGGTACATTGTCAGCATCCAATCGGTGTCGAGAATGTAATTATTACTTCAGAAGCAGATGAACATGCACAGCCCTACAGTCAAAGTTAGAAAAAAAAAACCAGTATTCTTTGTCAAAGTGGTCATTAAAATGAATTAATGCAAACGTTTTTCCAAACAAGTGTCGGCCTTTTTTTTTCTTCACAGCACTGTAATAAGGTATCATTTTACCCTTATAAGATGGAATGTGAGACATTGCTGCGCTGGGGTCGATTGAAAGTCAGACAGCAAGCGAGAGTCCCAGACCAATTTTAATATAGACTATATAGGATAGGGAGATACTGCACCTGCTGACATAAATAGAAAAAACTCTCTAATGAGTATAATACTCCCATGTATAATATATAAATAGCTGGCCCGAGCTTGTCTATTGTTACCATCAGCATACTGTATTTTATGACATTTTTATCTCCTGCGTTGTCTGAGTAGTGGTCACACAATATTCCCTTAAGGAAAGATGCGCCTGTAAGTAACCAATGGAGTGTTTTATGTTTCGTGAAGTTGTGGAGTAGTCTTTGAGTTACTTTGTGATGGTCTTTCAAGATGACTTTATCGCATTTTATTTTGCATTTCTTCAGCGAGTGTGTGTGTGGGTGACAGAGAAAGAGTGAGAGACAGAGAGAGCAAAAAAGAGGAGTTGTGTGAGAAGACTTTGAAATACTAAAGTGTCCATGGGGATTTCAATTTTATAACAAGATGTAACAAGATTAGAATCTAAAAGGTTGTGATAAAAGAATATGTTTTCCCAGCTTGCCTCTGCCCCCCTGCTTTTCTTACTATATCACTGTCTGATGCTCACCATCTGTCATCATCACCTCCATCTCATCCCCACCCTACATTTTCACTGCCTCAATCCAATTCAACGAGGTTTATTGGCATTAAAATGTGATTTTACCCTCTCGCTAGCTCTCCTTCTGGTAAAATGTTCCTGTTAATAATTCTCTGCCATCAGTGCTTCACCATGGAAGTCTGCAGTGTCCTACTGTATGTAGGGAGCTTCACAAGCCACGGTCAGCCTTAAGTGAGGCCAGTGCACTCTCTGACATAAATATTCAGTTCATGGCCATGTATTCTTTATTACGTTGTCCATGTTCATTAATAAGCAGGGTAAGCTGGACGGTAAGTGTTAGTAGGTTGTTACAATCATAGTGCAATGCCAATGACTAGTCCCATTAAAAAAAAAAAAAAAAAAAAAAAAGTACTGCGGAAGGTTGAGGCAGCCTTTTAACTGTACAGTGACACCACGTGGAGAAAGACTGTAACTGATTCGTGCCTAATACAACTAGAATTAACGGGGGCATTTTTTACACTCCGTTCGACTGTTTTTCATACTTTTTTATTTGCGTCATGTTAATTAATGCATCACGATGTATTCAGGTTCTGACATCGTGTCATAGAATAAAACAGAATAGAATAGAATAGAATAGAATAGAATAGAATAGAATAGAATAGAATAGAATAGAATAGAATAGAATAGAATAGAATAGAATAGAATAGAATAGAAAATATAGTTTATGTCTTTGTCTGTGGAACCAACGGAAAATCTTTCTCACCTTTGTTATTCTTTTAATCATTTCAGTGGCTTTTAATTAAAAGATCAAATCCCCTCCAAAATTACTGGAACAGTTTGGCCAATTCCTTTATTTAGCTGGAAACCTTACATCCTTAAATTCTCAACCCAAACTGGGTTGTTTTTAATACAGCATTTTTAAGATCAGTGTTTGCGAGCAAAAGATTCATATGTATTTACAAATACATCTGAACGTTTTTTTCAACTGTTTTATCAGAAACTGCTGCTGTTTTTTCTCATTTGATCTGTTGTGTTTTTGTTGTTTGAGCAATGGTTCTCATTGATTTTTCACTTTCTTTCAGCCTCACAATTGTTTTTCATTAATAGACAGCTCTTTGGTTTTCATGTTTGTTACACCGCCAACCAAATTACATTTATTTTGTCATGTACCAAAACTTTAGCTCCAATGGAAGAATTATGTATTGTGTATTACAGTGAATGCACATTTAAGCACTTTGGAATAAGTGTATCCCTTGTCTCATATTCATCTACAACAGAAATAAAATATTTGGCCCACTCTTTCACAATTTTTGGAGAGGAGTATAATGTAAATACATAAGGATGAAGGTACACCAATACACTGCCAAGTGCTCACAGCGTTTCTCTTTTTCCACGTTGTTACAGTCCCATCCCAAAATGGAATAAATTAGTTTTGTCACCATAAAATTCTACACACAACACCCTATATGAGAACAAAGATGTGGACAATTGCAGATACTTTACACTTAATTTGAGCACTATTCATTTTGTGACAGGGTTTTTGCTCAGATTTGGAAAGTGACTACTGAGAAAAAGTGATACTTCCTTACGTATGCAATGAATAAAAGTACTTTATTGAGCCCAAAAAAGTCCATATGGACCACCAGGGGGTGACACGATGGAGGCCTATTGGGACCACAACCACATAAGGGAATAATAAAAATACTTTTCTTATTAGTTCCATATAGTTTAGATTTGACTCAGATGCTTGCTGCGCGGCTCTGGAGCAGAAGTGCAACCGCACCAATTCATCCTGTCAAGCGGTGTTAATTGAGGCTGGATCTTATCGAGCAGGAGTCACATGAAACCTGCATCAACCTGATCTTTGACTTGCGAGGATGACTTGCCTCTCGCTCAGATTTCTAGTACTTTTCCAAGACAGAAGTCAGCACTTTTGGTAGAGACTTTTCCCTGTATCCAGGAAGTGACGGAGATGACTTAGCGGGGTCGAGACAACCCGAGGGAGGTCGTCTCGTCACGTCTCTACAAAAGTTGGGACCGGAGGAAGAGGCGCCTCCGTAAAGCTAGCTATTGGCAAATAAACTCAGCACGGAAATCGAGTGACTCCTCTTCAAAATAAAATTAATGAATGATGAATGAATGAATGAATCTTTATTTCGAACATGATTTAAAGAATAAAAACAACAAATAATATATATCACTGTTCAACATGGGTAGTTTAGACATAATGTAAGCAGGAAGTCAGTGTCACCAGGTTGTGATATTAAAAGGGTTCATGAATATAAAATCAACAAATTGAAGGAGACCTGTCTTGTATAGGTTTGAATCTTGTCTTGATCTATACTACACCCAGTGGATCACCAGCTGATCTCATATGCGCCTGTTCTGAACATATACATGTAGTCATGGGCTAAGGATTTGGGTCCTGTGATAAAAATTTCACACTGGGCCCTTCCACTTCAAGCTTGTAGTCATTATGATGAGCTGGAGCTTGGAATAGTTGTTAGCCAAACTACTGTAACGTGGATTATCAATTTCCAACACTCCCACCAGCAATGTTGGTGTTTCATTATTAATTTACGTTTGACTATTTAATCACTTTAACTCTCTTTTCTGTCCACATTTTATATTTGAAGATAGAAGATGGATAAAGTAGAAGTGGCACATCCAAGGACAAATGAGACATCACTATTGGACTTGTTATACACGAAGGATTTATAGATTTACAGCAAGATGGAGTCAGGAAGAGGTGATGGTCGGCTCGACAGGCTGAAGTATACAAGTGAGATTTACAACTGGATGAGAGGGCTGGAAAAAAAACAGAGTGTCATAAAAATTGTAATGCGAATGGGATTGTGTGCGTTTATTGATTCTAAACGTGCAGTACAAATACAGTGGCTACTAGTGTAGTTAAATCGGGTTCCGGTAATCTGTATTTGAGTATTTTATTGGAATGACGTCTCATTTGAAAACAGAAATCTCTTACAGGGTTGTATTTTATTATTATTATTATTATTATTATTATTATTATTATTATTATTATTATTATTATTATTATTATTATTATTATTATTATTATTATTATTATTATTATTATTAAACCGAGCAGATGACACAGTATAAAAAAAGACCAACAGCATCTGTCTGCAGAAAGTCAGTAAGTGGTAGTTGGGATTTTGAGATTCAGATTGATGGATTAGTTTTTTATTTTGTGATTTTTTTTTTACCATATACGTTTGTGTGTAACTGTGTAAGTATTCTATAGTTTTTTGTTTTATTCAACAATAACAAGTGGATCCGAGTCCTTATTCACAGTGAGTTCCTCGTAAATGGCCACATCTGCCTTACCAACATCAACACCCTCCAAAGTGCTTTATTTTGAAAATATAGAGCGGAAAATTGAGTGCGTTTATGTGTATCCTCGCCAAGAGGAGGTGGTCCTGCTCGACAAACACCGACCAGAAAAACATCCGACGAGGAAAGTTCGTGAGGTCTAATGATAAACTTAAAACTTGACAACGTTCGCGAAGGACACTACCAAACGCCAATTTTAGCCGAACCTCTGTTCTCACAGGGTTGAGGAGTTTTGAAGCTTTTACATTGAAGATATTTTTTTAGGGGAAAAAAAAGTTTGCGAGTTGAAAATGGAGAGGCCAGCTGAGTGATAGTGGGGTGAGGAGGCTGGATTTGGCAAATTTGGGAGTCCTGCCCTTTTGCTAGCATGCTAGTTAGCATGCTCAGCTTCGCTATCCCTATTCAGCACGAATAAGGTGAGAAATCAACTTTCATTTTTTCATGTGGCGTCAACCTTCTGTACAGATTCATGAACGGAAAACGTTAAACTGACCAATTCTATCAAAAATACAGAATCGGGGTTTTTGCTTGCGGTAAATTGAGCATCAGAAGGGCCCGCCCAACACAAACTTTTGGACGTACTTCTCAACAAAGTACACAAGACAACGATTGCAGATAATGTGGCCTCCACCTGTGGAATTAAATTCACACCAAACTATTTTACGTACAGCACTTGCATGTTGCTCTTTGAGAGGGGTGACATACATTTTAAAAAAAATCAACTAATTTTTTTAGTATGAAAGTGGTTTCTTTACATTACAAGCAATCTGAACTTTAGTACATCATATACCGTTTGTTGCTAAATATCACAGAACTGATGTTAACAGTATTATGTTCTACTTTACAGAGTTCCCATCTTCACTCTGACAGCTTTTGCCTTGGAAGATAATGATACATTGCTACCTTAACCAATGGAGTAAATTATTGCATACTTTCAGTGGAGACGCTTAGCAAAGTATCTACTTGTCCTAAAGGCAAATCAGCTCGAGTTTGATGTTTGATGTCCCAGGGCTTTCCACCCTTCTATTGTCAGTGGATTTTGTGCCCCAAGTAACCCATGCAATTTGATCTGAAGTTTTCAAATTATTAGCTTGTCTGACATGAAGGTCAGGTCTAATCTTCAGTCACAATGGCTGATTTAAATTGTGACATGGAGTAATAACATCTGCTGGAGGGAGGAGACAGCCAACATGTTTGTGTTACTGCAGTAATGACATTTTGCATTAGTGGATGGATCGGATGCATACAAGATCAGTGACTGCTGATGCCAGCTGATCGGGACTCCAGCTCGATTCATGAACCCTCCATCTGAGTCGAGGCACAGCTTGGGCGACTTTGAGTCGGCTGATGCTGTAATGAAGCAGGGCTCCTGGTGGCCTGCGTGGCTGGCTGGGCTGAGTCCCCGAGTTATGTGATGGGGTGCAGGAATACTAAGGTCCTCCCTGAGCCTCCAGGGGATGTTCAGTTGGACCTGGTCAAAAAGGTCAGTAAAATGCATTGTTTAAACTGCACCCACTAGACAATTGGTTAGGTACAGATGCACAACTAACAATAAACGGGTCCAACCTTTTGTTAATACTGTCAGAGAATGAGTTGTTAGTTTTATTCTGAGCTGGACAAAGTGACTAGGGAAAGGAAGTCTGGGCTTCTCTGCTTAAGAGGCAGCCTCCACAACCAGATAGAGAGTGGATGGATTTTATTCTACCCTACTGTATTTCACTGAACTGAGAAGTTGCCCCAATCAATCTAAGATACAATTAAAATTACAGTTATCAGTATTTAATGCCACAAAATGGGCTACGAAATAGCTTAGTTAGATTAACTTTTTTATCCATAATTATGATTGTTTCAAGAATACAATGTTATTTGATTTAATTACATGGTGCCCTTCTATTAGTGTTAATTTGTAATTGTAACCATATTTATATCAATGTTACCATCAACAGCAACAATAGTGCTATGAAAATGAAATTCATTATCACCATTGTCAACCTCGCTGCAATTCATTTGTGAGCAACAAGGACAGATGAATAAATCATTGTTATGGACTCCCATTTTAATTGTCAGAGCCCGAAGTGGCTGTGACACTGTAATGATATTCAAACTGACATAAATGTCACCATTCAGGCTTTGACGATGAATTAATAAATGGTTGTCCATTATAGCTTCCAGCTAACACAGTTTCATAAAACAAACAAAAGAAGTGCAACAGTGGCAACATGTAAATATAATTTACTTATAGGGGTCCTTACCTAAGTAATTCATGACTGAGATTTTTGGACGTTTGTTTAGCTCATATGTTTAACATGGGACTGACTCTGTATTTTCATCCCAGGTGGATCCACCCCGTCAAACAGACATCTACAAGCACTTCATTCGAGGAGATGGTACGGCTAGCAAGGTTGATGAGGCTGGTGGTGGGGGAGGTGACAAGACAGGTTCCATCTCCCCACCGCTTCCTCAGGGACAAGCTTCCACTCCTGTTGCCTCCGCCCAAATCCCTAAAAACCCATCTGAGGTGTCAGACCCTCAGCGAAAAAAGGTGGCCAAATACCGAGCCAAGTTTGACCCACGAGTCACAGCCAAGTACGACATCAAAGCTTTGATAGGTCGAGGGAGTTTTAGCCGGGTTGTACGTGTGGAGCACAAGAGCACTCGGCAGCCGTACGCCATAAAGATGATTGAGACCCGGTACAGGGAGGGAAGGGAAGTTTGCGAGTCCGAGCTGTGCGTTCTTCGAAGGGTTCGCCACACCAATATAATCCAGCTAATGGAGGTCTTTGAGACGGCCGAGCGAGTTTACATGGTGATGGAGCTGGCCACCGGAGGGGAGCTGTTTGACCGCATCATTGCTCGCGGCTCTTTTACGGAGCGAGATGCCACCCGGGTGCTGCAGATGGTGCTGGACGGCGTCAAGTATCTCCACACTTTGGGGATCACGCACCGAGACCTGAAGCCCGAAAATCTGCTGTACTACCACCCTGGCGCCGACTCCAAAATCATCATCACTGACTTTGGTTTGGCCAACAGCAGGAAGAAGGGCGACGAGTGTCTGATGAAGACCACTTGCGGCACACCTGAGTACATTGCCCCCGAGATCCTGGTGAGGAAACCCTACACAAATGCCGTCGACATGTGGGCATTGGGGGTGATCTCATACATCCTGCTGAGCGGAACCATGCCCTTTGAAGATGACAACCGTATGAGGCTATATCGGCAGATCCTCAAGGGGAAGTACAGCTTTTCTGGAGAGGTGAGGAGTCGCCAAAAAACACATTTACACAATTTTCAGTGTTGTTTCACTGTGCTGTATGTTTGCCAGGAAGCTTTGTTTTACGGGTCAAAATAGGCACAAGTTGATACGTATTGTCACTTTTCAGTGAAAAGCTTTTTTGTTTTTAACTAAAAGAAAAAAATTAAGAGACAAGCTTTTCACTGGACAGTAAAGGTTTTGGCAAAGCAACACTTCAATTAACCATAGAAACATGTTTTTGGAATTCGGGAGTAAACCGGGCCAAATGAACAATATCCATGCAAGCACAGGAAGGTTCGAGCCTGGAATTGAACCTCCCAACCTGAGAACTCTGGGCGGATCTGCTCAGCTTCTGTGGCTCCACTTTTGTTTAATGCCACAAACACGACATGTCTTCAGAGCATATTTGTTAAGATTAGTTGCGTTTTACTTGGGATTCATTTAAGTTAATAGCGCGTTTCTTCTTTCCACAGCCATGGCCCAGTGTGTCCAACCTTGCCAAAGACTTTGTGGAGCGGATTCTAACCGTGGATCCTAGCGCGCGGCTAAATGCTGGCCAGGCTCTCAAGCACCCTTGGATCGTCAGCATGGCTGCTGCCTCTTCCATGAAGAACCTACAACGCTGTATATCTCAGAACCTGCTGAAGCGGGCGTCATCTCGCTGCCACAGCACTAAATCGGCCCAGTCCACACGCTCCAGTCGCTCAACCAAATCCAACAAAGCTCGTCGCGTTCGGGAAAAAGAGCTGCGTGAGTTGAACAGACGCTATCAGCAGCAGTACAATGGCTGACACCTAACTTATTGGGGCGGCTGTTAAAAAGACATACTGAAGGTATTCCTGCCCCCTGAAAGAAACTCAGAAAATGGGTCAAAAGCCTTTGAGAAAGTACCTGCTGCCAGCATGACTGTATCAATATTATAATCCCTGAATTTGGAAGGACAAACATTGCGTAGCATTTTTTTTTTCACGATGTTTTACCAAATCATTGTCATCTCTCAGTCCATCTGTTCATACTTAAGCCCCTATCCTACTTAACAGGATGGAGCACTCCTTTCCTTTTGTTCTGTCATTTCGTGTGTCTTGACATGTATTTATTTATTACTGTGGACAGTCTCCATTCAGTTGGTCACTGGAACAAATGACCTTCCATGAGGATCTGTTGAACAGAGATCTAGGTAATGAAGTTACTTAAGAGGAGGGTAAACATTCCCTCACACCCTCTGATGACAATTGCTGTGAATTTATGTAGTATCCGTCTTGGAGAGTGGCCACTGGAGACTTGCAGAAACATCAATGCAACATCAAAAGGCCAACATATTTTGTCTTTAAGATTGTCTCATCTTGCCATATTTGCTCAGTTTAGCACTAATATTTTTTGACTCTCCAAAAGATTGTGAATCTGTGATTTCACCTCCTCCCCACAGTCCTGTTTCAAGTGCCTTATTTGTAATTGTGCTCCTTCCTGCTGCAGTAACTTTGAATTCTCAAGGTTATGAGGCCATTAACTTGTGTTTTGTCCCTTTATTAGTCACAGACAGTATGGATGAGACAAACCATGCAAGTTGCATCTGCCAGTTATACATTTAGACCACTTTGTTGCAAAAACAAGAAACAAAAGAAATGAAAGCAAAGACAAAGACTGCATGGGGTTGGACTGAAGCTTATATTAAAAACTAAAAATACAGGGGGTCCTCAGTTTACGACGCTGAGCCGTTCCTACGCAGCGATGTAAACTGAATTTTGGTGTAAGTCAGAACAGTAATAAAATGAAACAGTACAGTAATTAAAAAAGAGAAAACAATTCCTTACCTTCATTCCTGTGGTTGATATCACACACGCTTAGGTCGAAAAAAGGCTTCAAATATATGAGACGTGTGTCGTAAACACGAAACAACGTAACTTGAGACCGTCGTAAACCGAGGACCCCTGTTTAGGTTTTCTAATTGTAAAACTGTAATAATTGGATTTATTGCCAATTCACGAGTGAAGGCATTCCATTGTTTTTTTTTTGTTTTGTCTTTGATGCCTCTATGGCCTTCCTATTCTTAAATCTGGACATCTGTTGTGACATCTGCCCCTAAATTATGTCAAGTGTTAAAAGGTTTACCTAATCTACTGCCTAGTGCACAATAATATGCTCTACTGGTAGCTAGTGCAAGTCATTACAGAAGTGCAGTGAGGTCTATACGCCACCGAAAATGAACATTGCCCGAGTGCATCTTTATATAATTCAAATCCAATCCAATATTTGTAGGTAGTGAAAACTCAAGTAAAACCAAATAATAAAGAGCCATTATTCATTGAAGAAAAAAAATCCAAAACTATTTTTATGCATCTGTAACACCTCCAAGGGCGCCGGGATACAACAATACTCCAACTCCTCTTTCTTTAAAAAGAAATTATTATTACATGTGATTTTATGCTGAATAGAAAACAAATGAAAAGTAATATTCTGTAATTCATCTGTTTACTATATGTTTAAGTTTAATTGAATGTCTGTAAATTTAATATTAAACCTAGAAAGCTGTTACATTTGACAGAAATTATTTGAACACATTTTTTACTGTTAAACTTTAATATGATTTAATGTGTATTCTGACATGTTTCCCAAATGAGAAATGTCATGCTGTTATTTTGTTTATTTTCGCAAAGCACTTCGTGGAGAAAGTTAACTGATTTTTGTACAAGCAGTTTCATTCCTTGATGTCTATCCGTTTTTTTTTTTTTTTAATGATTTGCTACAATTTCATTAATGAAAATGTTGCTGTGATCTACAAAGAATTAGAAAGGCTGTTGTGAATTTTTTTTAACATACTGGAACTTAGCTGAGCCATTTTAGCTGACCTCAGTATTTCTGTAAATCTTTGGTTCCTTGCGTTTCCAAGCATTCTCATTCTATTGCTGTTATTTGCATTTTTTCCTATACACACCAAGTTGTGCTATCCTGTGAAATCTGTTCTGAATCTTTTTGCCTTCTTGTCTCTATAATACAGTAATTGAGGCTATCATAGGTACTGATATCAATACACTCGATCGACATAGAGGCAGCTTGTTGATGCCTCATTTTGCAGGTACTGCACCTCATGATAGAAGAACTTCACAAAACATATCCATCAGGTCTTCCAAGATTGATTTCTCACAGAATATAACAATTCACAACTAGAAATCATCTGAAGTGCTTGAGTTGGTTATCTACATTGAATACATGAGAACATGTATGCTGTTTGAATAAATAAATTTGTTAGTCTTGCAAAAATGTCAACACAACAGTACTTTTTTCGATGTTGTCATTCTGAGGTGGTGTAAATGGCAATGCCCTAAATGAAGTAGACAGGACTTACCGAAAAGCATTCATTTTTTATATGATGTATAAATAAGCGATAAAGTGTTGATTCTTCTACCATTGTGTTTTCATTGTCTTCCAGTGGTGTTTTAATTAAAAAACAACTTGACGTGAGTTGTTGCTTTATTCTTAAAAAAATATAAAGAAACTATTGTTATTCCTAGGTTCACCTTTATTTTGATTGCAATAAAATCACGCGTTAACGGGATATTAATTGCTTGTGTTTCCAAATACTAAACGTGTCTTTAAATTAACACGAACTTTTATACTGTGAAACAGCGCCCACTAACGATCAACATGCCGAAATGACCGTCATTGGAGATGCTTGGGTTGCCAGATCCGTTGCATAACAGGATATAGTGACGGTCCCACTGTACCAATCGACACACGAATGACGCTTAAAATAAGAGAATTATTCTTTTATATTATGTTAATAAGAAGACAATCTAGTGTATTATTATATCCCGTCTTTACCAAAACATTGGAATACGGGGAAACGAATCAAATTTAAGCGTTAAAATCTCCCACGATCTGGCAGCCAATCCTGACGAGACGTCAGTCGTCTGTGGCTGAAGACAACAACTGCTGTTAGCTTTTGTCCAAGGAAAGCCAAACACGGAACCGAGACGGTAACTGTGCGTCTCGAAAGGGAAGGTAAATAATACAACCCCAAATGGGACAAATGGGAGCTCCGATAGTTATCTCGGTGAGTAAGATTGTCATCGCTTCATGAAGTGTTTTCAGAAAAAGACTACTACGCTAGCTAGCATATGGTATACATGTGATAGTCTGCTGGGTCAAAATTCTCTGCACACTTTTGTTTTCATTTAACAATGTTGATAATCTCTTGACATATTTTACAGTGCACGTGGTATTTTTAAACATTTGCTTCATTTGGAAAGTGTTGCAATGTTTTTACAGATGATGCAGGTATTATAATTGATGTTTGTTTTGATTTCTTGTTTTCCCGAGCATACCGATATTTTCTTTTTCAACCATACTAGAAACGATTTAACAGTTCTTACACAGTAATGTTCATTAAATACAACACCTGCATTGTCCAAAGCGTGTGCGTGTATTTGGATTGCTTCGAAGTAAACAAACTTAAGTTAGTATAACTAAATCGTTGGAAGTCATGCACTTAGGTCCACTTGGAACTATTTGTATCCCTTTTTGTTTTTGTACTGTAGCAATAAATGTCATCATAATTCTGTTGATCATCTATATCTTATAATTATGCTATTAAATCGTAGTTGGCTTGACTTTGATGCCATCTTTTTAAATTTGTTGTTAAGACAAGTGATTCCCAGCCCCTGGCGTTGTCATTCATCTCTGAAACCGCTGGCCTATTTTTACAACCCTGCAGTATTGTTATCTAGTCATAGATCCTACCCTGAGCAGGAACCAGTGAAAGCGCTATCCACTTATTAAAAAACCCAACATTCCCGTTTCCCCGATGCAGATGTTGAGCTGCAAGTTTTCATTCCTGCATAACCAAGACTGTTGGGGAAGTAATGTAAAGAAAAAACTGATAAAAACCCCACAAACACATTCCTGTTTGTTACCACGGTGGAATAAAACAACAAGTACAAATACTATACTCAAGGCCTGATCTGTCACCATCATAAAACTCACTACATAAATGAATACCTATTTCCTACGGTCAGATCCTCTTTGTGAAAAGTGATCAAATTGTTACCCAGGTCAATGGCTACGATTTAGTGTGAGATCACGCTTTCCTCTCAAGTTTAATTGTGTTCGAACAAACTCTGACAAGGCGTTGTAGCCTGTTCAACATGAGCTGCTCTAATTTGTAAGATACACCCATTTCAATTAAAAGCCATTCATACAAGCATTACTAGACAAACAAAAACAAAATAATAGTATGAAGTCTACACACGCAACAGGGTGTGTTCTCAGTAGCGATAGTAGGGTATATACCATTAGCTCATAAATAAAAAAAAAAAAAAAAACAACAATTTTTTTAAGGCATGCGTTTTTGTTTGGACCAATGCTTGCGGTCTACAGAACCGACTTGATACACTCCAAGCCCAATTGCATGGTATAGACAATATATTGAATTTTAGTTATGCATTTGCCCGAAAGTAGAGATTTGGACCCTACCATTCAATCTAAGTAATGCATGTTGATTCCATCATGGTATTGCCTTCCATGCGCACTACTCAGCGTGACAAAAATGCCCAAATTGTACGCCCGCATCACCTTGCTGTTTTCCCACTGTTCCGATTGGGGAATGCTTGTTACACACTATTTTGCAAAACTTCTGCTACGCACTTTATGCGTGTGGATAGCTAATGCATCCAATGTCACTAATAATGGCCTTAACAGCAGTGAAAAATCGACACTTTTTTAAGTAGAATGATCAGACGGGAATTAAACACAGTTGCAAAACACAGAAATAAGTGCTTGTGTGATCGAGTGCACTTGTCACACAGGTCTGGCTGGAACCACGTTACAGCAGAGAGCAACTCATAGCTGAAAGGAGTAGGCTGCTTAAAAGAATAGTGCCGTAATATAATGAATATTTTAAATATAACATTTATTATCACCAGGTTGGATGAATTTGCATTGTTTTAGCAGCAAAAGTAGATATGGGAAATTGAAAAATTGCATGCCAAAGAAGACATTTTTACAAGCGGTACATTGCACAAATTAAAAACATAAAATATTGTCTTTGCATCAACTGTCCAATCAAATTTCTCAGCAACGTTATATATTTGATTGTTAACTTGGACGCTTGAGAGCTGATTAATATTGAATAGATTGCTTTCTTTACTACACTTGAATTGGTAAAGGCGAACAAACCTATGGGCACAGACTTTTGAATTACTAAAAGCCAGTTGTACTGTTTTCTAAATATCAGCAGTATTATTTTTTGTTTGTTCTAGGGAGGGCTTTATATATATATATATATATACACACTAATTTATATATACACACACGTCTTGACTCTTAATACACTGTTTTACATGCTTATAATATGCTTCTAGTCAGGCAACTAAAAATGAGTATTTGCTGCATTACTCTGGATCATATTCCCAATCAGACACCTAATCAAGCTAAAAAGCACATTTTTATAGCAATACGAGACGAGAAACTGCAAAGAATGTTGGCCTTCATGACTGTGGGCCTGACTTGCAGTTAGTGTAGCTCTTGGCGGCCAGTGTGGAAGCATGTATGGGTGCTTTGTGTCTAGGTGGGTGTGTCTAAATGTGCAACATTGTCTTCTTTGGCGTGTTCTTGTGAACTAACAGGACTGTCGCTGGTCCTGTTCAGAGGGGAATACAGCTAAAGATTTTTTTTTTTTTTTAACGCGGACTTTGGGGTTCAGAATTTGGGAATTGCGTTAACTAACTACATTACCTTTTTCAACTCAATAACTAGTATATAGTGTTTGACCTTATCGACAAACGGGTGATCCAAAAAGTCAGTGCCTCCAATACTGAGGTTGAGAACATCAACCTTTTTCAGGATGGCAAGTCACTTTGATGTGAATTGGATGGAAGAGAGAATAAAGCAGTCACCGTTATGTGAGGAGCAAAATTTAGACCCAGAAGCAGACATGACATGGAACTAGAAAAGTTAGCAGTTTTTATGTACAAAAATGCAAAGTAGCATCAGAGAGCAGGGCTGGATGCAGAAGACATGCAAGAAAACTAGACCGACTTAAAAGAAAACTCGACGCACTGACAACTTGCATTTATTCGGAATAAAAATCTGACTGTAATAAAAATGCTTAATGTACACATTGAGAATATTCCAATTAGATCAAGACCATTCTGATCCAAATTTTATTTTGAATGAGAGGGTTGGTTAATGTTGATAATCCATTCAGCATGCATTAAAACACTTATTAAGCACACATTTCGGAACAAACTGCCTTTACCTTGCATGTCTGTGACGTCAGTATACGGGTTTGTTATTACCGGAAGTCCTCTCGGTTCATCATAGCATGCCGAAGAGCATACAGCTGGCTCCGTGTCTTAAAGATAAACACCAGCAAATACAAAAATGGAGAAGCTCATCCAGCTGACTTTGTGTCTTAAAGATGAACACCAGCAAATACAAAGGTGGCGGATAAATTGCAGCTTCATGAGCTCCCTTTGTTGTATGTTTAAATTATCCAGATATAATCATCAATATTTATTTGATGAATATATTAACATACACTGAAATAATCATTCATAAGTAATAATAATATGTTAAAAGCATTTTCTATTTTCCAATGCATTGGATTTTGGCCGTACTTCACTGTAGCTTAACTTTTGCTTTCTCATTTTTCTCCAGGTTTAAATAAAGGACAGCGTTGATAAATGTCAACTCTATCTTCATCGCTTCTCCCGCCATCTTCCTATTCTTCCAGCTTTTTGAACACATCCCCTCCTTTCTCAGCATGGCAGCTGTGTTCCCACTCTGGCGGTGTCACTGAACTCCACCTTAGCCCAGCACCATGGAGAGAAAACGCAGAAAGAAATTATTTTAGCTGCTCAGAACGCTTTCATTATGGACTCACTTTTGGAGCTGTGGACCAGATATGCAGTTTCATTCCCCTGACCTTGAAACAGGTTTTAACTGCTCAAAACTAAAAACCGCAACAGAGTTTCATAGGGATAACACATAATCTGTGCAGATTCACCACGCAAAATGCTCCTACTGCCAGTGTGGATTACCATGCTTGCAGGCTTCCTGCCTGTAGTGGGGATGGAGCCAATGACAGAGGGAAAATCTGACCCTGGTCAAAGCCCTTACTTGGAGTCTCTCAACTCTAACTGCTCGCATCTCACTCTCAAACTAGAATTCTCTTCCAAGGTGGTGGAGCATGGTAAGAAACGATTGTTCTTCTCAAACATTCTGAGGCATTGCTGCATTGCGAAGGAGATGATGTGCTTAATATTCTTCCTTGAAATGTGAATTTAAGACCACCACATATGTTTCCTAAAACAACCTTTCCACACTTTGCTTCCAGAGTACATTGTGGCATTCACGGGGTATTTCTCGGCCAAAGCACGCAGCCTGTACATAAGCAGTGCCCTACGGAACGCAAGGGATGGAGCATTGGAGTGGCACATTGTCCCCAGGGAAAACCCAGCTTCTGACTTCCCCAGTGACTTTGATCTGGTCCACATCCGACAAGCTTCACCCAGCAGTCTGCTGACCTTAGAAGACCACCCCTACATCAAGAGAGTCACTCCACAACGCAAAGTCTTCCGTTCGCTTAAATACATTCCTTGTAAGTATGACTATACTGTGCAAATGGTTGAAAAATATTCATTTAAAATGATTGGATAAATGGAGCATGCATAGTGCATTTCTGAAAACATGCAAGATGTTGACCCTGTTTATTCAAGGAAAGAATGCAATTTCCCAAAAGTGTTAAAATAGGACCAAACACACGTCAAGTCTGAGTGTGTTGATTTTGGATAGTGAATGTGTGTCTTAATATGTTTGTGTTTGGGGGTGGCAGAGAATGTCTGTGTTTGCTCACTCACAGAGGCAGAAAGTGAGTTAGTGTGGTGAGACTTGCCTGAACAGTGGGGTATCCCTTGTGCCTGATGTTGGAGAAAATACAGCAGTGTGGGCTGCAATATATTCAATATTTTTATTTTTCATGATTTATTATTCGTAAACTGTAGCTAAGTATTTTGACATCTGCAACTAAAAGTACAGAATTCAATTGGATAATACTCAGAAAAAAGAATCAACTAATTGACAATTAGACTGTGACTGTGTGGAATTTATTTGTCGTTTAATGTAAAAAAACAAATACTACTAAGACCATACTAGTTGGAAAAATTGAATCAATATGCTTCTTTGCCTGTTTTTGCTTATTCTCATAAATTGAGACGAGATTACTTCCAAAGACACAAAGATACTGTACGAGTGGTTAAGACAAATTATTAAAGAAACCCCCACAGGCATCGGTCATCGCAGTTGAGTTGTGCTGTTGTTTGCTAAATGACTTTGGTATGATATGTTTTAGTAATGGAATTATTAACTTAAATATTGCTGGTGCGTTCCGCCATGCTACTGTGAGATAGAGGAAACGAGATGACTTGCTCAAATGCTCATCTGGAATGAGAAATCTGAACATGTAAAAACAGAATTAAAACAATTGTAATGATTCACAAATATATGAGGACTGAATTATTGCACAATTTTTTTTCATTTTGTTTCACCAGCACCAGAAACGGCTGCATCTTGTAACACCACTGACAAAATGCAAAAATGGCAGTCATGGCAATCATCCCGGCCTTTTCGAAGGAGCAGTCTGTCACTGGCCTCGGGTTTTTGGCATTCAACTGGGCGCCACTCCAGTCGGCGCCTTCTGCGAGCCATCCCCCGCCATGTAGCCCAGATCCTGCAGGCAGATGTACTCTGGCAGATGGGACACACTGGTAAGACTGAACAGTTTGGAATTAGGAGAAAAGTGCCTGACACGTGGAGCATCCAAATTGAACGTGTTGATATTGTCATTGTCTGTGTGTGGCCCTGCAGGTTCTGGTGTGAAGGTGGCGGTGTTTGATACTGGTCTAAGTGAAAAACACCCACATTTTAAGAATGTGAAGGAAAGGACCAACTGGACCAATGAGAAGACGCTGGATGATGGTGAACATTGAAAACATCCTAATGTGTTTTAACGACTTGGAAGAAAAATGGTTAAATCAGGCCTTTTTTTTTTCTTTCCCCATTTTCTCCAGGATTGGGTCATGGCACTTTTGTAGCTGGGGTGATAGCAAGTATGAGAGAGTGCCAGGGCTTTGCTCCTGACTCAGAGCTGCACATCTTCAGAGTGTTCACAAACAACCAGGTAAAAACCTTAAATTATTGTATTATACCGCGGCCAAATGGCAGAGAAAGAATGGATGGTTGGTCAATCTCTACTATTGTGCTTAAGGAATGTTAAATTTAAATGCTTCAAATTATTCTATACAGTGATCCCTTGTTTTTCACGGGAGATGCGTTCCAAAACCACCCAGGAAAAAACGAAAATCCGCGAAGTAGAAATGATGTATGCATTATTTAAACATAATTGTATTGAAATTCCCAAAACGTGGTGTTTCTTATTGGCCGCTAGAGGGCGTGGATGTATCGCAAGTCAATTAGAAGAGTGCAATGCAGTTACCTTCAGAATTACCACACTGTACTAACCCGGCGGACATCATGCATGGCGAAACCAAAATTAAATGGGTTAAATGTACATGGTTAAAAGGTAAAATGTCAACAGACTTCGATGTGTGTGGAGCAAACAGACCCCTTTGGCTGCCGAACAACATGCCTGACCTGAATTAACGTAACAAAGAACTTGTTCGCGCCTAAAAACATGCCTTTCAAAAAAAAAAAAAAACAAGACTTTCTATACAACGCGCATTCGGGTTAACGCAATTCCCAAATTCTGAACTCCAGTCCTTGGAAAATCGAGATTTAAGTGTACTTATTTATTCCACCTTGTATCTTTTTACCATGCAGGTGTCATACACATCATGGTTTCTGGATGCCTTCAACTATGCCATCCTGAAAAAGATTGATGTTCTCAACCTCAGTATTGGAGGCCCTGACTTCATGGATCACCCATTTGTTGATAAGGTCAGACACGATATAGTAGAAAACAGGTCATCTATCGTAATATTCAAGTTGGAAGACACCCACCTCTGAGGATGCCTTTATTCCTCGATGACAGAAGATTAACATGTTTCAGAATCATTTCAACAAATTTATTGATAGGAACAAATTATGGTTATGCAATTACAATATAGTAGGCAAATAGAACCCTGTCTTGTCTGTGTGGATTCTCACTCTAGAGTGAATAAAATAAAACTATTCTGATCACCCCCCAGGAGACACAGCCTCTATGGTGGCACACCACAGAGTTGACCCAAGAAACTATTCCTTTGTCTTTAAAACGTCACTAATTCAGATGACATTTCCACCTTGAAAAGCAAAAGTCCTTTTGTATCCACTTTTGTACATCAAATAGTTTAGTCAAAGTAAGCATCATTCCTGTTCACCTATTTTTCTTCTTCTTTTCTTTGTTCATTTTCAAATTGATTTTTCATTAATATTTTTTCATTTTGATTTTTTTCCCAGCACATTTTTTCTTCACTTTTATTTAGTGTTTGATTTGACGCGCAAATAATTTTGGGAGCAAACACTTCTTGAGAGTGATTTACCCGCTTAAATATACTAGCTGAGCTTTAACAACATTTTGGATTAAATGAGAGCTCTGTAGAATAGAAAAATAAAATAAATTGTTTAAAAAAAAAAAAAAAAAAGGGCTCGTGCCTAATAATTGTTTGCGGTGTATTTACAAAGGAGGTGATGGAAACAAGAATTTTTGCGACTGCACAGGAGAAAACTGCCGTAAGATTTTCATGACTCGGTCACAGAGTTTTGGGCTGAATGCTGCAATTACTGTATTATGATGTGTCTGTAATTTTCATTTTTCTTCTCCATTTGTTTTACAGGTGTGGGAGCTCACTGCCAATAGAGTGATTATGGTCTCTGCAATTGGCAATGACGGACCTCTGTATGGGTATGCTAGTCCCTATATTGAAGAAATCATGCTTTATACATGCATAAATGCATACAAACATACAAACATACGTACATACAAACATAGGACATGACTCCCAATACTTAAACTAGATAGGGGTACTAATTAAAAATGCTTGCTGGTCATTCCTGCCACATGACATGAAAATAACATGGACATCTTTTGTTAGAACTCTCAACAACCCAGCAGACCAGATGGATGTAATTGGAGTAGGGGGCATAGACTTTGAAGACAACATTGCAAGGTTTTCATCCAGAGGCATGACTACCTGGGTGAGTGTCTGCAGGAGCACTGGTATTTCCACTTACTATATATTATAAGTCATATTTATAGTCTATCTATTTTAAGTCATATGTCGGTAATTTAAGTGTCATGCAATAAGGTTAGGTAGTTAAAATTTTCACTTCAGCAGTTCACTTGATCAGGAGTTTAGCCTTTTTTTTTTTTTTAATCAAATTGAGAAAGTCACTCTCTAAATAGACTGCATCAGCAATAATTTGGACGAAGATGCTTTTAGTTGTCCTTCCATTTTCTTATCTGTCTTGGTCTTTTTATTATTTAATATCTATCCACTGTGTTGCATAAACAGAAAATATATTGATTCTGTAATTTACAATACTTTGGAGGAGCGGCATGTGTAACAAGAGGAGCAAGTCTCGCAACCTTGTATGTTATATCTTCCTCACGCTCACTCTGTGCAGGAGCTGCCAGGGGGCTACGGCAGGGTGAAGCCCGATATTGTCACCTACGGTTCTGGTGTTCGGGGGTCGGGGATGAAGGAAGGATGCCGATCACTGTCTGGCACCAGTGTCGCCTCTCCTGTGGTGGCTGGAGCTGTTACACTTCTGGCGAGGTGAATATCAAAAACTACGTTTCATTTTAAGTTTTTCCTTTTGTGCCCATTTAGTTTATGATGTGCATTATCATTGATGTAGCTCATAGAATTCTTACTTTATTATATTTGTAGCCCATCTTTTACAGGTTCAGTTAAAATTTAAAAAAGCTTTTTCATGCTAGTTTTTTTTTTTACCACTGTTTTGAAATACCTAGAATCTGACACCAATGTAGTCATACAATATGTACCTGTCCTCTGTTCTTCAGCACTGTGCTGAATCGAGAGTTGGTTAACCCAGCCTCTATGAAACAAGCTCTGATCGCCTCAGCCCGCAGGCTGCCGGGAGTCAACATGTTCGAGCAGGGTCATGGGAAACTGGACCTGATCAGAGCTTACCAGATCCTCAACAGCTACCAACCTCAGGCCAGGTAACACCCGTCGCATTAAGTGACCAACAGACAAGGCCTGAATTGAGTTTCTGAATGAAAAGTGTTGTGGTGTTTACTGTTTTACTAAAATCTAATGTATAGTAGAATGCATCAGAAGATTGTTTTCCCACTCACGCTTGTGAGGAGTCAGAATCATACTAGTCATCCTTTTAAATGACTTGTATCATGCAAAATAATTGTTTAAGCTTGTTAAATGCATTATTCCTCACCAAAAACACCCTACAAAGTGGTGGTTTCATCCATTCACCACTCTTGGAACATTCCTGCTCGTTCATCCTCTCGAAGCGTCCCACCTGATCCTCAAAACGACAAGAGTTTTAACTTTGTGACATTACAAAGTGAAGAGCCACCCCCTGCATACGAAACATATGCCCAGTTTCCCAGAGCAGCTGTCTCTAAAACTTGAGTTGACATTAGGCTGTTCTGATTTTGCTGCATCAATAAATTATAAAATGTTTCCATATATAGCCCGCAATGTACTCAAGTACTAGTCTTGGCTGTTTACTAACTTTTGTGTTTTTTTTTTTCAATATTAGAAAAATACATTCAAAATCAGTCCATCAAAAATAATGCGTCTTTTCTGCTCTCAGTCTTTCTCCCAGCTACATTGACCTAACTGAGTGTCCATACATGTGGCCTTACTGCTCTCAGCCCATCTACTATGGAGGAATGCCCACCATTGTTAATGTCACTATTCTTAATGGAATGGGTGTCACAGGCAGAATTCTGGACAAGGTGAACGCAAATCTCTAATTAAATATTTCATATAAACTGTTTCTTTAATCTTGATGCTGAAAAATTACGCAAAGAATGTACTGCACCTGACCTGATTTTTCTTCATGATGTCTCTCATTCAGCCTATTTGGCAGCCTTACCTTCCTCAGAATGGGGATTATATTGATGTGGCCGTCTCATACTCATCTGTGTTGTGGCCGTGGGCTGGCTACCTGGCTGTCTCCATATCTGTTGCCAAGAAAGCTGCATCCTGGGAAGGGATTGCCCAAGGCCATATTATGGTGACGGTGGCATCCCCTGCAGAGAATGACGTGAGTCTGTGAACCCACACTTGTTTTTGTCATTGCCTTGACACCCCTTGTCATTTGTACGAATGTGCATGCATTGTGAAGTTGTACTAATATCTATCCATCACTTGTCAGTCGGAGGTGGAAGGGGAACTGACCTCCACAGTGAAACTGCCCATTAAGGTGAAGATTGTCCAGACTCCACCACGTAGTAAAAGAGTGTTGTGGGACCAGTATCACAACCTGCGTTACCCACCTGGCTACTTTCCACGTGATAACCTCCGAATGAAAAATGACCCACTTGACTGGTATGTGCATGTTAACTATCGAAATGTCCTCTACCTTTCACACCAGCAACTCTGATTTGAGTTGATATTAATTCTGAGACAACTCAATACCGTGCTTTGTTTGGAATCATTTATTTTCCTAGGAATGGTGACCACATTCACACAAATTTTCGTGACATGTACCAGCACCTGAGAAGCATGGGGTACTTTGTTGAAGTGTTGGGCGCTCCTATCACTTGCTTTGATGCCAGCCAATATGGTAAGGATACAGCTTAACATCACACTTATAATGATTGTAAAATGTACACGCACCCCTCTATAAACACCAGGTTTTTGTGATTTTAAAAAACAAAAATAAGACAAAGATCTCAATACTTTTTCCATCTTTGTTAACTATGACCCGACAACTTATTTGAAAAAAAAAAAAAAAAAAAAAAAAAAAAACACCACGAATTTTCCAAGAAGAAGCATTTGAAAATGTACAAAAACCCTGGTTGCATAAATATGCACACCCATAGACTCTACTATAGCAACTTTGGCTTTTATTAGAGCAACCAGTCTTTTGGGGCAAGTTTCCCATAAATCTTGTGTTTGTGGTGTGGATGAATGAATTGATGGACAGATGGAGGGGAAAAAAAAACTGTCTGAAAACTTGTTTGGTAGCAGGAGAAAAAAAAAAAAATTCCAGGGGTAGAGAACTAAATTTGTTCTGAATAATGTCAGTTATTTGCTTGCAAGTAGACAAATATATAAAACTGAAGGGGGAAATGTTGATTTAGAAAGTAAAAGGGTATATTTTATTTATATTTTCTTTTCTTTAGTTTAGCAACGAAGTGATGATATTCATGTCACTTTCTAATCGGTTCCACTACATAATCACAATCATGGAGTCTGTTGATCCTCAGACTTTGGTGTTGACCACACTTGAAAGAATTTGCGATTAGTAGATATTTTGAAAATATTTTGACACCAAGTATGTTGCCGAAAACATTTGCTACAGCTTTAGAGAATTATGAGAGACAAACATGTGGGCCAATTGTCTCTTTTTGACTAGGCACATTGCTGATGGTGGACAGCGAGGAGGAATATTTCCCTGAAGAGATCACCAAACTGAGGAGGGACATTGACAATGGGCTTTCACTCATTGTTTTCAGCGACTGGTACAACACGTCTGTCATGAGGAAGGTCAAATTCTATGACGAAAACACCAGGTAATCTCTACTTACTTTAACTGCTGCCCACAACCTGGTTGATATTGGAGTAAATCTATAGAAATTGGATTGTGACATTTTACTGACCTAGACAGTATTAATCTTGCACGATTAGCTGCGTTTCATAATCGATACAAAATAGTTATCACATTGTTAGATTCAAAGACTTAGGTCTCCTTGTTGCACCATTCCACCAAAGCTTTTCTGGCATTGAAGGGATTACATACAGTTACAAATAGACTTTACAGCTTTGAAAGGATGTGCTGGCAAAGCTAGTTTAACACTCAATGAGCCGTTTTCAAATTTTGTCCCCCCCCAAAAAAATACACAGCAGTACAGGGGTCACCAAAAGTTTTGAAACTGAGAGATATTTTTTGGGTACTGATTAATGTAAAGGATTACCATTTTGATTCACACTCGGAAGTAACACATACTCAAATTACAGTTAATTATGTCATTGGGCAACAATGTTTTAAAATTTTTCAAATCAGATGGCAGTAAGCTTTTCTAGATGTTTTTTTTTTTTATGGAACCGATTTTGAATCTCTTTTTTTTTTCCGTAGCACTGGTCCCCAGGTCACTAAATATCAGGCTGCATTGTGAAAGCGCTATACAAGTGAAGATATATTATTGTATTGTATGGTATATCAAGTTCTTCTCGCTTTTTTTAAATTTATTTTTTGTCCTGACTTGCAGACAATGGTGGATGCCAGACACAGGTGGTGCGAATGTGCCGGCACTGAATGATCTGATTTCAGTGTGGGGGATGGCTTTCAGTGATGGGCTGTACGAGGGCGACTTCACTCTGGCAGATCATGACAGTAATAAATATACACACATCTTTGTCTAGCTCTACCCAGCTCTACATCTATACTGTTTTTTCATTAATAAAACCAAATGAATCTTATTGTCTCTTTCCCGGCAGTGTATTATGCCTCAGGCTGCAGCATAGCTCGTTTCCCTGAAGATGGAATAGTAATTGCCAAGAACCTAAAAGACCAAGGTATGTTGTTGTGCAGCTGTCATGTTTTAACTAGGCTGCCTATCAGTGAAAATCCAATGTGTATGTTTTTTGTTTCCAAAGGTTTAGAGGTGTTAAAGCAGGAGACTACAGTGGTAGAAAATGTTCCCATCCTTGGGCTGTACCAAACCCCATCTGATGGGGGAGGACGTATTGCTCTGTACGGTGACTCAAACTGTTTAGATGACAGCCACAGACAAAAAGGTAACTTTTATCGGTTTTGTATTGTACCTTTTATTTCCATGTTCTGTATTTAACAAGCTTTTCCGGCCCATATTCAACTATTTTGTATGTTGTTCTCTCAGAGTGTTTCTGGCTATTAGACGCTTTACTTCAGTACACATCCTACAGTATGACACCTCCCAGCCTCAGTCACTCCCACAGTAGGATGCAACCACCCACAGGGACTGAGCACCCAATGCCACAGAGATTAGAGGGTAAGTAGTGGAAATACATCGATTTTATCAATTTAATTTGGTTTTGTCTTTTTATAGACAAAAGACAAATAATTTTGAAAAGATGAGGAAAAATCCGACTGATCATCAACGTGTTTTCTTTCACTTTTTGACAGGTAATCATCTTTATCGCTATTCAAAAGTTCTGGAGGCTCATCTTGGAAACCCAAAGCCCCGCCCCCTACCAGCCTGTCCACATCTCTCTTGGGCTAAACCGCAGCCACTCAATGAGACGGCGCCAAGGTGGGATTGATTAGATTCCAGTGACGTTCTTCGACACAGTAAAGTTGATTTAGTGCTCCGCAAGTTCTTTTGTTAGGGATGGCACAGCGGGAACATACGTATGTAATGGTCTTTGTGCCGTTAGATGCATGCCACCTTTTAATTAGGAAAATGTCAAGAATCCATTGATGGACTGTCTCCATTCTGTACACTGCTAACTTTTAAGTATAGAGGTGGTTAGAGCTCAGAATGTGATGTTTTATTCTGTGTGTATTCTTCTCTTTGCTTCTAGTAACCTATGGAAGCACCAGAAGCTTCTTTCTGTGGATCTGGACAAGGTGGCATTGCCAAATGTGAGGCCTTACCGTCCCCAGGTCCGACCTCTATCCCCTGGGGAGAGTGGGGCCTGGGACATCCCTGGCGGTGAGTAATGTTTCTTTTTTTTTTTTTTACTTTTCAGGACGAAGTGTTTCCTAAATACAAATTGTTACAAATCCTTCTTAGAAACCCTTTAATTGTAGTTTAAAAAGTAACGTGATCTCATCACCAACTGGAACAAGGCTCATCACCCCAGTAAACTTCTGAGATGGTACTGCGGTTAAACTTGTATCATGATCACATTTGAAATTCAACACATTCACATCCGAAATCATCTTTCCCAATTGAAATGCCATTAATCCACTTCCAGCCTTTATTCTTGTTGTAGCCACATTGGCCACTGGTGGGTAGTATGATACAGTCAAACATATAGATAAAAAACTGTAGCTAAGGAGTCTCTCAACTGAGCCAGTTAGCTACAGTAATAGTCATTTAACTCAAAACATAAAGCATACATGCCTGTAAGGATTGTCTGTCTAAATGTGTTGTTGCCCCCTTTGTGTTCTGCTACATATTGCTTTAAGTTTTATAACACCGCCACATAGATACCATTTGTTTCTTTTTTCATTTTTTCCCCTTTTTTTGTGGGACCCAATTTATTTATAGCATAAGACTAATGTGCACCTTCCAGGATTAAAAAAATAATAATAAAATAGGATGTTACTCTAATCTAAAAATGCATCCTGTGACATTTGACCGCTGATGTACACAGGAATAATGCCTGGTCGTTACAACCAAGAAGTCGGCCAGACCATCCCAGTGTTTGCCTTCTTGGGAGCAATGGTTGTCCTGTCCTTTTTTGTGGTCCAGCTCACAAAGGCCAGGAGCAAACCCAAGCGCAGGAAACCCCGCATCAAACGGCCCACATACTTACAGCAGACAACAAGTGGTAAAACTCCCACAGTTTGACCAATTTGGACATGTGGTTGAGCAACGGGGTGTGCCTCCATATTGTGTACATTGCTTAAGGAACAATAACCTTGAACGTGTGGAGTTCAACCAAACTTCAATGGTGTCTTGAGGAAGATGTGTTCAACAATTGGAGTCTCTACTATAATTTGTGTGTAACAAATGTCTTGAATGTGACAAAGTTTTTTGTGCCGAATTTCCTTTCAAGCTGTGTGTGTTGTGGTGTCATGAACTGTCTTGCAACGCACAGCTGAGTTCTGTTCTGGAAAGCCGTTTTAACCTTTTCAGCTCTACTCAATATTATTTGACCAAAGTGTAATGTCCTTCTTTTTATATTTATTAAATTTGTTTAAATCGTCACGTACGTAGTCATACCAGCAGACACAAACTGTTCCCAAAATAAGCATACACAAAAGAAGCACCTCATGCATAGCCTACATTAAAATGTTTCTGTACCTGTTTTTTTTTTTGTTTTGTTTATTACTTTCTTTTCCTATTATTGAACTTGGGAAAATATTCTGTTTACATGTTCTGTTGATCTCAGCAGTGAGAGATGTTAAAATACTTCAAGTGAAAATAAAAAAGCATAATGAAACATACTCTATATTTTACGCCGAAGCAAGCACCGATTAATTGTGGTAGTGTTTGCTGTTGTCTATTAGGACAATGAAACTCAACCTCCATGTCATATTATATGCATGCAACCTTTGTTTTCTTTGTGGGTACCTCATGCATACGTTTGTATTTGTATGAACAACTTGCTATTTAGCGTGAGAAATATCCCTCACTTTCTGACATTCTTTTCATGTTTAATTTGGTGTGGCCACATTCTCCATTGGGTGAGAAAACTGGAGCATGCACAAACTTCAATCACCCTACAATCCCCCAGCAGCACTTTGTGTACAAGTAAAATGAGCTGTTCCACTTTCTCTTTCTTTGGCCATTATCTGTCTGAAGTTTGCAGGGGCAGCAATTATTGCAAATGGAGTATTTTTTTTTTTAATCTCCCCCTTAGACTTTCCATGCAATCTTCACACTAAAATAGCTCTCAGATGACTTAAAAAGATCTCCGCCATTATTCCATTAAAACACCCAAAATGTAAAACAAATACAATTCTCATAGTTTTTATATAATAAATGCTGAGTAACCGTTTTGTTACCAGCAGGACTGAGGCTGCAATAAAACAAGGGCCTTCTTGATATTCAATTTTGTGATTTTTTTTTCCACAAAATATTGTGAAATAAATCCCTCTGCTGATTTATTTAATTTTTTGTTTAACCAACAAATCCAGTAACTTTTTGTGCTGTGATTGGCAAAAGTCCTTTGAAATGAGATGTTCACTGTGCATCCAGACTGCAAACGAATGGTGCTTGCGCAGTCACCTCTGGTTAACTTATGAACTCAATTGACCAAAGTTGTGATACCACTGTCCAGCAAAACTTCAACACAACTGCTTGCTCACCATTCCCTCTATTGTTTGCTACCGGTTTAACCCCAAGCTCCAGTAAATATTGAATGAGTTGCAATGGCTTCCTGTATGATCACAGAGAATGTGAGTTGCTTTTTTTTTTTTTTTTAGCATAATATAAATAAGCAAGCATTTAGCATACAACTCATTAAAATCTAAGAGAAGGGAAGGATTGTCACATGAAATAATATCACTAAGGTTACCCAAATAATTGTTAGCATGATGTGTAATTTAGAAGAATTTTTATCTGTTTCTTGCAGCTGGCTGATAAGAGATTGATTGTCATTTGTCACACAGGGGTTTAGTATTGGTTATCAGCTCAAATCAGTGATGCAGGTTGACTTCATCAGAGGTGATGTGCATCTGTGTGCAACAGGTCTGAGCCCTGACAGACTGCTTTTGCAAGCCTAATAGGCCAGGTCAGCTTGCGAATTTGTCACCCGTCCGTGGCGGAGAACTAATCTCCCCAGGAACCTTGGGAAAGTGGGAATTGACTCTGAGGCCAGCTCGCTGTTCTAACAAGATTTGGGAAAGCTGGTGGTGAGTGGAGGTCACATGCCCTCTTCGCTCCAAGGTTCCCAGGTGCCAGAATGTTCCTGTCTGGCCAATCAGGTCAACTGCTCACATACTGAACAGGCAGTTGAAAGAGACACCGTGGCGGCATGTTGAACCTTTCTCCCCACCAGCCTCTCCAGTTCAGCTCCTGCAGCCTTTACGACCACACTAAACACAAGAGGGCTGACCAAACCCCAGAAAGATTATAAGATGCGTCATGTGATCCAGAAAAGATATTTAAATTGTGACCTTACTTAGATCTCGACTTTAATACCTGCGACCCGTGACCACTTAAGCCATTCAGAGACATCCTGTCCAAACCTTAAGATTACAATTGCAGCATCTTGAGCCATTTTCCCTGACCCGTTTACACAATCTGGAATCGAGCAGCGAGTGTTGCTGTCTGACTCTGATTGTACAGTGCCGTGAAAAAGTTTGTGAACCCTTAGGATTTTACAATATATTTGCACTTTTTTTAAAGAAATGACGGTGACAAGTTTACAAAAGTGTTACAGGATATTGACACAAGGCTAGTTAGCATTGACACAAATCTGCAAAACCCTGTTTTAACAGGAAGCATAAGAAAATAGCAAAAAAATCAAAACACAGGTGTGAATAAGTTTGTGAACCTTTCCACCTATAGAAGTTAAAACTGACTGTGTGACATGTCTTTCAATACTAGATGACTTCGGGTAATTTCATGTGACTTGACAGACCTTAAAGCCACACTTGTTGTATACGCACCTGAATGTACTTGTCATTTAGTAGAGCTATACCTGCGTGGACACAAACATTACAAATCTAGCAATGGGAAGATCTAAAGAGCTGTCTCCAGACCACAGAGGAGCAATAATTGCAGCTCACAAATCTGGAAAAGGTTACAAAACCATAGCCAAAGATCTGCAGCTACATGTTTCAACTGTAAGACAAGTGATTTACAAGTACCAAGAACATGGAGTAACTACTTCACTTCGAAGATCTGGTCGTCCAAGGAAGATAACAGGCAGAGCAGAAAGAGAGATGGTGAGAGAAGTCACTGATAACCCCAGACTTACCTCTAGAGACCTTCAGAAATCTCTCTCAAGCAAAGGAATTGAAGTTCATGACAGCACCATCAGAAAAAGACTGGCTCAGAATAACCTTCATGGAAGGGTAGCAAGGAAGAAGCCATTACTATCAAAAAAGAATATTGCAGCTCGGTTAAAATTTGCTCAAGAGCACATAGGAAAGCCTCAAGAATTTTGGAACAACATTTTATGGACTGATGAATCTAAAATAGAACTTTTTGGCCAAAATCAAAACAGATTTGTTTGGAGACGACCAAACACAGCTTATCAACAAAAGCACCTCATCCCTACTGTAAAACATGGAGGAGGACGAGTACTCGTATGGGGCTGCTTTGCAGCAGCAGGACCAGGGCAACTTACCATCATAGAAGGAATCATGAATTCCGAGGTTTACCAAAATATTCTGGAAGAAAACGTTAAACCGTCTGTAAAGAAGCTCAAGTTAGGAAGAAACTGGATGCTGCAACAGGACAATGATCCAAAGCATGCAAGTAAATCAACATCGGAATGGCTCAAAAAGAAAAAATTCAATGTTCTGGAGTGGCCCAGTCAAAGTCCAGACTTAAATCCGATAGAAATGTTGTGGTCGGACCTGAAAAAAGCAGTGCACCAAAGAAAACCATCAAACCTTGGACAACTGAAGCAGTTCTGCAGGGAGGAGTGGCCCAAAATCTCCCCAGCTCGATGTGAGAGACTCGTCAGTACTTACAAGAAAAGATTGCAAGAAGTCATTGCTGCTAAAGGAGGTGCAACAAGCTATTAACTCTGACTGTTGGCAAGGGTTCACAAACTTATTCACAACTGCGTTTTCATTATTTTGTTATTCTTGTGTGTTTATAGTTAAAATATAGTCCTATTAATTTGTATTCAGCCATAATGGCAATGTGTCACCATTCTGTAACACTATTGTGAACTTGTCTCCGTTATTTCTTTAAAAAAATGCAAATATATTGTAAAATCCTAAGGGTTCACAAACTTTTTCACGGCACTGTAATAGAACAGATTATAAAAAGTAAACCATGGTCATCATCAGTAGCTCTGGCCTGCTCTTGTTGGTTTATTTTTATATCAAGTTGTATGATGCATTGAATTCCTTTGGGAGTTGCTAGATCAAATGTTTCTCAAGAAAGTCTAAATTTATGAGTTATTCCTCCACCATTCTATTTATAGTACTGTTTAGCCATAAATAGTTGGGTCATAATCAAAGTTCTCTTGTCAGCCACTATCGAGCTCTCTAGAGCAGCTTGACATCCGCCCTGTGGGCATTTATACATTTATTAACATCAGGATGAATAAACATTGACCTAACTGATTGTATTTGGCCGTTATAATCCGATTTCTTTCTAATAGAAATGACTGAATTTGTCGCTAATGATGTGATTAACAATTCTTATTCCTGCTGTGAAGCCTATTGTCAAATAAGTTTTTCTATTCAACCAAATTGTATGGTGGTCAAGCAGTGAGCACATCGAGCTCACAGTACTCCGGTAAAGGGTTCAGATGAGCTCCGGTATTCCTTTGTGGAGTTTGCAGATTGCTTAATGTCTAACTGTGAGGGTAATCCAGCTTCTTCCTATGATTTAGTAATTAGAAGACTAATTTACCTTCACACCGTATATCACTGAGCCGTGTGTGTTTGTGCGTGTGTGTGCGTGTATGTGTGTGCGAGCATGTATGTGTGTGTGTGTGTTCCAGACCACCCTAACAGTAAGTGAAATCCACAATACAGAAACATTCTCAGTACACCAATCCCTCCGTTTACAGTATACAAATCCCATTTTTCCCATCTAGCAAGCTTAATCTATCATCTCACATTATGTATATTTAAACGATCATCCCCAAAGATAGAAATGATAAAACAAACTTTTAGCCATCGCTTTCTGTAAGTGTCAAAAGCAGGATTGGAGAGTATTTGATGGTCAATAAATTTCATCAAAAACTAGGCTGAACTAAAATACTGAATTGTTTTGAATTCTTTCTAATTTACATTGTCAAACACAAGCACATGAGTCCTTCTATCGGTGACAGTGTAATTACACGTAAAACAAACGGGAGGACAAAATACTACAAATTGCATCAAGTCATGATACAATCAGTAAGTCAGATGATCAGCCAAATGATCAGGACAAAACACTACAAATTGCATCAAGTCATGATGCAATCAGTAAGTCAGATGATGCAATCAGTAAATTAGATGATCAGCCCAAATACTCATACTACTACCAATACTACTACTAATAGTAGTAAGGGTGAGGGTTTCAATTTGGGCTTCAGTTCTGGGTGTATCCAGACTCTTGCTCAAAGCCAGCTGGGGTACTTCCAGCTCTTGTGAAGGATAAGCTGTACAACAACAGATGGCTAATCATGATCATCACTACCATCATAAGATGTAGTGGTTGTAATTCAGAGCACAGAGTAGCACCTGAAGGCATCATCAGTTTTCCAATTAGGGTCCACCCCTCCCGCCTTCCATCCTTTCACTTGAGCTCTTCACACACTCTCCTCAGCTTCAGTGCTCACGCGCTCCTCTCGATGATAAGGGCCGTACCCTGGCCGCAAGTTCATGTGGCTTGAATGCATGTAGCCTTTGTCCGTCCCACTGAGCTTCCCGGTGGATGAATTATGGAGGAGTTAGCCAGAGAGAGCATCAGCCTGTTGGCTTCAGCATCAGCCAAACCCCGGGTGGATCTGGCCGGGTCCCGGCTTGGCTCTCTGGGGGCCATCTTCATCATGCTCAAGTCTGCCCTGGGCGCTGGGCTACTAAATTTCCCATGGGCTTTTGAGAGAGCCGGGGGGATCCACAACGCAATCACAGTGGAGCTGGTGGGTATTGTTCACATTTATCTATGTTTAATTAGAACACAGACAATAGCTGTCGACTATTTATATTGTCATGTTGTTTTTGGCATTGTTGGTGTCTAACTGCATTTTAACTCATACAGGACTAAGATTGTTTTTTTTTTATTATGATTATGTCGCTGTATATATTTATTTCAAATGGTGGTATAAAAGTCCTTGCATAAAGGTTCAGCACCCAGCTGCATACTTCCCATCCACCATGTAACCAGGAAAAAACATATCCGCACTTTCAGCGTTTCTCTGAACTGGACATAATACTTTTCACATGCAAAATTAAAGCGGATCTGATGAAGCTGTTGCCAGGAATTCAAATTATTTTATGGTTACTCTCTCGGTGAGTGTACTTGTAAATGACACTATCAAACACCGATGTTATTTTTTTTCCAAAATTTCATTATGACATTATGAACTTAGAGGTATCAGTGCAATCTTTTTTTTTTTTTATTATTATTCATTTTTAATTTTTTTATAATTTTTTCCACTCAGGGCTCTGTGGTGTTCCTGGTCAGTGGTTTGATCATCCTGGGCTACTCATCGTCCATCAGTGGCCAATGCACCTACCAGGCAGTGGTAAAGGAGGTGTGTGGCCCAGCCATCGGTCAGCTGTGTGAAATCTGCTTCGTTTTCAATCTTTTTATGATCTCCGTGGCCTTCCTTGTTATTGTGGATGATCAGCTGGAAAAATGTGAGTAGGATGTTGACTCTATATTTAAATTTTCAATCAGCAGCATCTATTTATGAACATGATAAGTTTTGTTCCAGTATTTGTCCAATGTGTTTTATTTTCTATTTATGCACTATCTAGCAATTTTGGGAAAATAACAAGGCTCCCCGTTTTCAGTGGCTCAAATGTTAAAAAAAAAAAAAAAAAAAGCCACCGCTTGCATGCAATTTTGCTTCCGTCACAGTTGCCTTAAATTCAGTGAATGAAAACCTTAAATTTGGGTCAAGATCAGGTGACTGACTGGCCATTGAATAACTAATGTTGAATAATCAATTTAGATCCGTTTACATAGTATTTGGCTGGATTAGTAAAAGTTAAGTAAAGTCATTAAGTAAAAGAGTGTTGAGAATAAAAGTGGCGCTAAAAAAGAGACTAAAAAAAATATGGTTACATGGCTAACAAGGTACCAGTAAATCCAAAAAGAGCAAACATTCATGATATGCACACTGAGGCTGTGAAATTGGGTCATTTGAAGGAAAAAAGTATAAAAGGGGGTGTTCACAATAATGGTAGTGCAGCATTCAGTCAGTGACTTTGTCAATTTTGTGGAAAAAGCAGGTGTGAATATGTTGTCCCCTATTTAAAGATAAAGCCAGCACGCTTTTCTCTTTGAAAGCTTGAGGAAAATGGGACGTTCAAGACATTGTTCAGAAAGATCGCATAGTTTCATTAAAAAGTTGATTGGAGAGGGGAAAACTTATACACGTGCAAAAAATTATAGGCTGTTCATCTACAATGATTTCCAATGCTTTAAAATGAACAAAATGAAATGCAGAGACACCTGGAAGAAAATGGAAAACAACCGTCAAGATAGATAGAAGAATTACCAGCTCAGTGGCCTTGTGTTAGAGTGTCCGCCCTGAGAGTGGGAGGTGGTGGGTTCAAACCCCCTGCCGGGTCATACCAGTGACCATTATAACAATGGTACCCATTTCTTCCCTGCTTGGCACTCAGTGTAAGGGGTTGAATGGGGCCCCCCCTGCTGCTCACGATCATTTGGACTTTAATTGTGTGTCTGACTTCATAAAGTGTGTCTGACTTCATAAGACCAAGTCGGGCTGTTGTGATGCGTCTAGTGTGTTGGTGGAGTGCCCAGTGCATGTCACTTCTCACTGTCAACCCTCACCCAGCCCCCAACGATGGGTTAAATAGTACCACTGCCCAGTGGGTTCCTCGGGAGAGGAATGGGCTAAGGGAGTCAACCCCTACAGAAAATCAATTTCCCTTTGGGTTGGTGTCAGGAAGGGCATCCGGCTGTAAAATGTTTAGCTCCAAAAATCTCTCTCAGTATAGGACTCTCAACCACTAGACCGTCCCCGGTGGAAGAAAGGCATATTGAGAATCCAGTCCAACCCAGCGGCAGCCTGGAAAGCGGACTTTAAATCGATGATGATGATGATGAATAACCAGAAAAGCAAAGGCTTGCCAATTGATTAGCTCCAGGATGATCAAAGACAGTCTGAGAGTCAAATTGTTCTTTTTGGGTCTTTTGGGTCCAAAGTTTGTGAGACAACCCCCAAAACCCCTTGTGGATTGCAAATGAGACTGACTCACACATTAAACAAGTCTATTGGGGTTGTTCTCTGCGACCAAATTGGATGCAAGGTTAAGAGAAACTAACAAAGAAACTCAAAGTAAAATTAACAAACGTTGTTTTTCACAAAACCTACTAAAAGCAAAAATACTTTTAAGAAAACAAAAGCAAGACCAAGATCTTGTTTTGATAAAACTAACTGTAGTTAAAGACAAAATATCCTTTTGAATTCTGAATTTGAATCCCTTCTTGCCATTTGTTTGTGATTTGGTATTACAATGCTTTTTCTCTTAAATGAAATCTGAGTCTCATTCTGACTTGTCTGATTTTCTTCACGTTTGTTGCACTTGGTCTGATTTGGTGGTGAAATGTCCTTGTTTTTGATTTATGTCTTTTAGTGTGCGGCTCTTTGTATGAACTAGTAACTGGTTTGCCTTACTCAGCGATGCCCTATCACTTCTACACGGACCAACGATTTGCCCTGGTGCTTCTGTGTGCCTTCCTCATTCTACCTATTTCCACCCCCAAAGAGATCAGCATTCAAAAATATATCAGGTCTGGATTCCAATTCTGTTCTCTATACAACACACACGCATGCGCATAGGCATGCACACGCGTATGATTTTATTTCATCGTATTTATATATTTATTATAAGTGTATTATTTATTTATATAAATGCATTATTTATTCATATAAAGGCCAGTCCGCAAAAATATTTCTGACACGGAACCGGTCCGTGGTGCAAAAAAGGTTGGGGACCACTGATCCATTCGCTCGTGTGCTACCCCATATAACCATTATAACTATTTGCTTGTGAGCTGCTCCATAAAACCATATATATACTAAGTAACATGACCGAGGGTTTCGTAGTGTAGTGGTTAGTCCTCTGAACCCTCACCCCAGTGACCCTGGTTCAAATCCCAATGAGACCTAAATTATTTTATCATAGAAAAATTTGCAACACAGTCGCTCGTGTGCTACCCCATATAACCATAACTATTTGCCTGTGAGCTGCTGAATAAAACCATATATATTCCATGTAACACAACCGAGGGTTCCATAGTGTAGTGGTTAGTGCTCTGGACTCTCACCCCAGTGACCCAGGTTCAAATCCCATTGAGACCTAAAACATTTTATCATAGAAATATTTGCAACACAGTCGCTCTTGTGCGGCCCCATATAACCATAACTATGTGCTTGTGAGCTGCTCCATAAAACCATATATATTCCCTGCAATGTGAGCTAGTCCTCCGTAGTGTAGTGGTTAGTGCTCTGGACTCCCACCCCAGGGACCTGAGTTCGAATTCCATTCGGACCTAAAAATTTTTATCATGGAAAACTTGCAACACAGTTGCTCCTGTGCTGCCCAATATAACCATACACCTCCCTTAGGTTTAGGGTTTAGGGTTAGAACTGGTTAGAGGTAGGGTTGGAGCTAGGGTTAGGGATAGAACTGGTTAGGGGTAGGGCTAGGGTTAAGGTTAGGGTTAGGGTTTGAGCTAGGGCTAGAGTTAGGGTTAGAGGTTAGGGTTAATGTTAGGGTTAGAGCTAGGGTTAGGGTTAGGGCTAGGGTGAGTTTGGTGCTCAGGTTAGGGCTAGGGTTAGGGTTAGGGTTGGAGCTAGGGTTAGGGTTAGAGCTCGGGTCAGGGTTAATGTTACGGTTAGAGCTAGAGTTAGGGTTAGAGGTAGGGTTTGGGTTTGAGCTAGGGTTAGGGCTAGGGTTAGGGTTAGGGTTGGAGCTAGGGTTAGGGTTAGAGCTCGGGTTAGAGCTAAGGTTAGAGCTAGGGTTAGGGTTAGGGTTAGGGTTGGAGCTAGGGTTAGGGTTAGAGCCAAGGTTAGGGTTAGAGCTAGGGTTAGGGTTAGAACTAGGGTTAGGGTTAGAGCTCGGGTTAGGGTTAGAGCTAGGGTTAGAGTTAGGGCTAGGGTTAGGGTTTGAGCTAGGGTTAGGGCTAGGGTTATGGTTAGGGTTGGAGCTAGGGTTAGAGCTAGGGTTAGAGCTAGGGTTAAAGTTAGAGCTACGGTTTGGGTTTGAGCTAGTGTTAGGGTTAGGGCTAGGGTTAGAGCTAGGGTTAGGGTTGGAGCTACGGTTAGGGTTGGAGCTAGGGTTAGGGTTAGGGCTAGGGTTAGGGTTAGAACTAGGGTTAGAGCTAGGGTTAGAGCTAAGGTTAGAGCTAGGGTTAGGGTTAGGGTTGGAGCTAGGGTTAGGGTTAGAGCCAAGGTTAGGGTTAGAGCTAGGGTTAGGGTTAGAACTAGGGTTAGGGTTAGAGCTCGGGTTAGAGCTAGGGTTAGAGTTAGTGCTAGGGTTAGGGTTTGAGCTAGGGTTAGGGTTGGAGCTAGGGTTAGGGTTAGAGCTCGGGTCAGGGTTAATGTTAGGGTTAGGGTTAGAGCTCGGGTTAGAGCTAAGGTTAGAGCTAAGGTTAGGGTAAGGGTTAGGGTTGGAGCTAGGGTTAGGGTTAGAGCCAAGGTTAGGGTTAGAGCTAGGGTTAGGGTTAGGGTTAGAGCTAGGGTTAGCGTTAGAGCTAGGGTTAGAGTTAGGGCTAGGGTTAGGGTTTGAGCTAGGGTTAGGGCTAGGGTTATGGTTAGGGTTGGAGCTAGGGTTAGAGCTAGGGTTAGAGCTAGGGTTAAAGTTAGAGCTACGGTTTGGGTTTGAGCTAGTGTTAGGGTTAGGGCTAGGGTTAGAGCTAGGGTTAGGGTTGGAGCTACGGTTAGGGTTGGAGCTAGGGTTAGGGCTAGGGTTAGGGTTAGAACTAGGGTTAGAGCTAGGGTTAGAGCTAAGGTTAGAGCTAGGGTTAGGGTTAGGGTTGGAGCTAGGGTTAGGGTTAGAGCCAAGGTTAGGGTTAGAGCTAGGGTTAGGGTTAGAACTAGGGTTAGGGTTAGAGCTCGGGTTAGAGCTAGGGTTAGAGTTAGCGCTAGGGTTAGGGTTTGAGCTAGGGTTAGGGTTGGAGCTAGGGTTAGGGTTAGAGCTCGGGTCAGGGTTAATGTTAGGGTTAGAGCTAGAGTTAGGGTTAGAGGTAGGTTTAGAGTTAGAGCTACGGTTTGGGTTTGAGCTAGGGTTAGGGCTAGGGTTAGGGTTGGAGCTAAGGTTAGGGTTAGAGCTAGGGTTAGGGTTAGAGCTCGGGTTAGAGCTAAGGTTAGAGCTAGGGTTAGGGTTAGGGTTGGCGCTAAGGTTAGGGTTAGAGCCAAGGATAGGGTTAGACCTCGGTTTAGGTTTAGAACTAGGGTTAGGGTTAGAGCTCGGGTTAGGGTTAGGGTTTGAGCTAGGGTTAGGGTTAGGGTTATGGTTAGGGTTGGAGCTAGGGTTAGAGCCAGGGTTAGAGCTAGGGTTAAAGTTAGAGCTACAGTTTGGGTTTGAGCTAGTGTTAGGGTTGGAGCTAGGGTTAGGGTTGGAGCTAGGGTTAGGGTTAGGGTTAGAACTAGGGTTAGAGCTCGGGTTAGGGTTAGGGTTTGAGCTAGGGTTAGGGCTAGGGTTATGGTTAGGGTTGGAGCTAGGGTTAGAGCTAGGGTTAGAGCTAGGGTTAAAGTTAGAGCTACGGTTTGGGTTTGAGGTAGTGTTAGGGTTAGGGCTAGGGTTAGAGCTAGGGTTAGGGTTCGGGTTGGAGCTAGGGTTAGGGTTAGAGCTAGGGTTAGGGTTAGAGCTAGGGTTAGAGCTCGGGTTAGAACTAGGGTTAGGGCTCGGGTTAGGGTTAGAGCTCGGGTTAGAGTTAGTGCTAGGGTTAGGGTTTGAGCTAGGGTTAGGGCTAGGGTTACGGTTAGGGTTGGAGCTATGGTTAGAGCTAGGGTTAGAGCTAGGGTTAGAGCTAGGATTAGGGTTAGGGCTAGGGTTAGCGCTAGGGTTAGGGCTAGGGTTAGAACTAGGGTTAGGGTTAGGGTTAGAGCTAGGGTTAGGGTTAGAGCTAGGGTTAGAGCTAGGGTTAGAGCTAGGGTTGGAGCTAGGGTTAGGGTTAGGGTTGGAGCTAGGGTTAGGGTTAGCGCTAGGGTTAGAGCTAGGGTTAGAGCTAGGGTTAGGGTTAGAACTAGGATTAGGGTTAGAGCTCGGGTTAGGGTTAGAGCTAGGTTTAGAGTTAGTGCTAGGGTTAGAGTTTGAGCTAGGGTTAGGGTTACGGTTAGGGTTGGAGCTAGGGATAGAGCTAGGGTTAGAGCTAGGATTAGGGTTAGAGCTAGAGTTAGAGCTAGGGTTAGGGCTAGGGTTAGGGTTCTTAATGAGTGGTGTTGGTGATTCCCTCGTTAAGTGCACCTGCGTGAAAAGTTTTAGCTCCTGCAGAATGTGAAAATGACCAAAAACTTTTCACGCAGGTGGACTTAACGAGGGAATCTTGGAAAACATGTTGGAATGCGCCCCGAGGACTAGACCTTGACACCTGTTACCTTTGACCATAATTTTTCCCTAATAAAGTGGCCTGTTATTAGGTACACTTGAAAATAGCAGTGTACCTAATGGAGTGTCCGTGTGATTCGCTCGTTAAGTGCACCTGCGTGAAAAGTTTTAGCTCTTGTAGAACGTAAAAATGACCAAAAACTTTTCACGCAGGTGCACTTAACGAGGGACTCTTGGAAAACATGTTGGAATGCAGCCCCGAGGACTAAAGCTTGACACCTGTGACCTTTGACCATGATATTTCCCTAATAAAGTGGCCTGTTATTAGGTACACTTGAAAATGGCGGTGTATCTAATGGAGTGTCTGTGTGATTCCCTCGTTAAGTGCACCTGCGTGAAAAGTTTTAGCTCCTGCAGAACGTGAAAGGAGCTAAAACTTTTCACGCAGGTGTGCTTAACGAGGGTCATTTGGAACACATGTTGGAACGCGGCCCCAAGGACTAGAGCTTGACACCTGTGAACTTTGACCATGATATTTCCCTAATAAAGTGGCCTGTTATCAGCTACACTTGAAAATAGCAATGTGTACCTAATGGAGTGTCCAAGTGACATCACAGATCAAACAGCCAATCAGGAGGTGGGGGTGAGGGCGGGTGTTGCACTTTTCACTTTCACTTAGGCTTTTTCCCTATTGAAGTTGCCTGTTATTAGGTACACCTCATGGACACTACAATAGGTACACTACACGTGGCCAAAAAAAGAAAAAAGAATAAATAAACAAGAAAGTGTAGTGAACGATTCGGTGAACGATTCTTTTGAACAAATATTTTGAGCGAACTGATTCTAGAGTTCACTTAACTAGAATGCACATCACTAGTACAAGACAGTACAGACCATTGGCTTCCAGGTTGAAATAGCCGACTGGATAATGACATGGGCTCTTGCCTGGGAAGAACTTGGTTCGATCCCAGGTGTGAGAATGTGCATAAATGTATTTTTATTGTGCAACAATCATTGGGACTTTAACTTGACTTTAACCCTTTATTTATTTATTCTTTTTTTTTACCTCGTGTAGTGTACCTATTGAAGTGGCCATGAGGTGTACCTACACATAGTCATATAAAGCAGTTAACCAAATGTCTGATTTTTATGTTTTAATTGGCGAATATAAAATATATATAAAAACAAGGAATAAAACACCAGACAAGTTTTAACACAAATGTTTGCTAAAAATAATAATATTAAATGTACATTTCAAACCAGCAATCTAATGTGAAATTGCAGTAGATATATTGGATAACAATATTTAGGCGTACATATGCATACACGTTATTTAAAAACTACTATAAATGTTATAAAATCAAGATTACCCAAAGAGAAGCATAATCTCCCCGTTGTTGCATAACAGTGCATCCTTACATGCAATAAAGTTAGCCGTTAGCTTGGCGAAAACGCGCATAAAAGAAGTTGTGTTTCAGTGAGTGCTTCGTTCTTTCCTTGGCAAATCGTAAATCTACATTCTGGCTTACATAGTTCACGCCAAGAGACGCAACACATTCACTGACTGATCCGTTGATGCACGGGAAGGCAGTTCACCCATTAACCCGTTCGCGAACGTGAAAGTCAGGATTCGTTCCCTCACTGATCCGTTCTCTCGATGAACTGGAAATGCGAATCACTCACTCACTGATTCGTTCACTCAGATTCATTTGTTGGTGAACGGGAAATGCAATTCACGACTCGTTCGTAAACAGGAAAATACGTCATTTTCTTCTTCGTTTTTTACGGCGAGGTGGCACCAGCTTCAATGGGCATTCCTGACACCTACTGGTTGAAGTCATATGAACTGAAAAAAGAAAGAATCACTTTAGGAAGTATATTGTATTGATGTGTATGGGTTGTTTCCACGGGATGTTGTAAAAAAAAAAAAAACACTGGGAAACACTGCCTTAATGGACTGGTTTCTGCCCACGGGCCCATATTGTTAACGCCCCTAATCTACAGTAGAAGTACCTGATCGACATGTATCACTACAAACCATTAAGATAAGAGTAGGACTTTTATAAAAGATTATAAATGATGACCAGTAAAATCAAAATTAACCATGATGGTAGAGAAAAATAACATTTATTCCAATAAAACTCCTCCAGTTACACCATCAATGGCATTTGATAAATTCCCTCGTGAACAGTAAAAGGGGTAAAGAAAGACATTCTGATTCAGAACAAACGATTCCTTAATTTATGTATGATTTGTAACTGTAAGTCTCTGCAGTTTCGTCGATTTGACTGAGGGGTGTAATGTAAATATATTCCACCAGGGTTCACTGTTGTACTTTCTCTTACAGTGTCCCCAGAACACATGAACATTTTCTGTAGCACTTTGGGATTTTTTTAAAATGTAAAGTGCATTATAAATATAATTTATTATTAATTATTATTATTATTATTTTTATTATTATTATTATCTTAGACCTGCTCTTTTTGCACTGATACAACTTCTGTTGTGATTTAGCATTTTGTAAATAAACTTGAATTGAATACAAAACTACCTCACATTTTTTTTGCTATGACTGTTGGAATTTTTTTTCTCATTTAGCCTGCATGTTCTGGTTGACTCACGCAGTGAGAGCGTTGGCACAATTTTGCATCATTATAAACAAGCAATTAAACGGAATAGTTGAACTCGACACAAAAACGAGGCGTGTTCTATTTTGCATGGTTAAGAAAGGTTTGAAATTATAGTATGTTCAGGTATCTGATTTACATTGACATGACCCTTTTAAATGCAGTTAGCCTTGTTCTCACGCGCCAATAATCCACATTTCTCTTACTCACTTTTTTGAATGATATCTGAACTTTGTGTCCCACCTCTTTCTACTCACAGTGTGCTTGGCACTCTAGCTGCAACCTACTTGACGATAGCCATCATCATCAAGTACCATCTGATGCATTCTGTTCAGGTTCACATAAGTCCACTCTACAGCAGTGGGTATGTACAGTATGTCTAACAACTGTAAGTCTGGCTATCATGAATTGCTATGTGTGTGTGTCAGTGCAGAGATTTTTCCACATTTCCTAAATTTTGTATGATATTATGGAGCGTAGATGATAAAATGCCTAAATTCATTTCAATTGTTCAATGGGAAACGTTAAACAAAGTGGTCAACTTCACCCCATCCTCATGTCCCAAGTTCAATGGAATTGGAGTTTGTACAAACCACAGTGATTGTGGTAGCATTTGCTTATTTCCTTGAATAACACAGGTTGTGCTGAAATTTTCATACATTTATATCAATTTACAAAACAACCCTTTTGGTATTTTGACAGGTTTCAACAGATTTGTTTTCTCGCAGTGGCCTTTAATCATATTCCTCATTATTCATACTGTTGCCCCAATACTTACAAATAAATCAGTACGCAGTACTTTGAATTCATTATTTTCAAATTCAATGTTAAGCAATAGTCTGTGTTTTCCGTGTTCTCCACCGTTTGTTGTAATTGTTTTCATTTTATTTGTTAGTTTTTCATGTACCACCATCTCCTCTAGAAGCAAATTTTGGTCTTTTGGAATATCCGGGCCGTAAGTTGACTTAATGGGAATTTGATGTTTCCAGGAAATATGACTGCCGTGAGTTGTATCCACAAAACCTGCTTTCAATTGAGACCACTCGGATGGACATAATACATCACCATTCCGCTTTCCTCATAGAACCATTTTCACCGTTAAGACTATTTTCACTGAGCTGCACTTGAAAGATGCACTCAATGGTGTCTATTGATGGCAAAGCATTTTAAATGGTGTCTAATTTATCTTCTTCTATGTAGAATCAGCTCCTGGGCATCCACATTCAGAGTCATCCCAACCATTTGTTTTGGTTTCCAAGTAAGTCGAACCATGAAAATGTATTTGGTATCGGTAATATGTTTGCACCATATAATGTCGTGACCAGAAAGTCACATAGTGTTAACTTGGGTTGATTGTGGCTTCCAATATAAACAGGAAAATGTGCTCACTTATGTCCGGAAAATCTCCTGCTACCTTATGTTTTTATTGTAAACTAAAGCAGGAAATCAAGGTGACACAAATGAAACAGAATTCTTGTTTAATTTCATGTAATTATAGACATGTTAGCAGAACAATAACTTGTTGATATTCGTTTTTGTAAATAGTATGACTTAGACGTGACCCTAAGAACACCTCAAAATCTTCTTGTAGTCTTGTTTTCTCACCTCAGTCCGCTTAATGTCGCACTTTTCTCAGCTAACCTCTTTCTTTTGAACGCTGGGCACACCACAAAGTCTCCTTCTCTCTTTTACTACTAGAAGACATTACCGTAGTCTCTTTTCAGTTTCTCGCATCCCCTTGGCTGTTGCGATCCAGACTTCTTGAAGCTCCTTCTGCCCATCAAGAGCCTTTCATCTTCTCTTCAAGAGCCGCATGACAATGTTCCTCTCTTAACTTCCACTTCCCCCAACTCGGGCTGGGTATCTTTCTCAAGCTGGCGATGCAATATGTACGTCGATACTCAGGTCACAATATGATTTGTACCTCAATATGATTCAGGACAATTTTACTCAATACGATACGGTGTGATAATATACAGTTTTGCTTTACTGTTCCTTAGTTTATTTCGAATACTATTATATACTCAACAAAGTAGAAATGTGTATATAGCATCAATTTATTTTAAAAAAACCCAAATCATTAACTCTCCTCATTCATGTGGTTCTTTCTCATGTGAGTCTCTGGCAATGCTGCACCCCCTAGCGTTATTCAGTTCAGTGAATAGTTTGATCTGGGCAAAAGTAAGTAGTTAAAAAATAATTTTTCAAAATTCTAGGATATCCGCCTTTCCGTGTGCTTATGAATGCGTTAAATGTGTAAAAGATGGTGACAGCCAGTAACCTTTAGCGCATCCTAGCTGCTTTGCGCTGATTGAATTCAGAGTTCTGGAAAAACAAACATATCGGCACTTATTGAAAAAGGTCAATTGCAAAATAGTGAAATAATTCAATTTATATGTTGGTGAGAGGGTAAGTGGTAAGAAATTGATAAAAGGAATGGCAGGTCTGCAGACTCAAACCCTCAACTTTCTCATATGTGAAGTTTAGGATGTAAAGGGCACCACACTGGCTTCCAAATTTAATTGGCAGGTCAAATTGCAGAAAAAGATCATGAAAGCAGTGCAGACTTGAATGTAACTTCCCAAGTTGCCATGGTAACCCGTGACACATAAAGGCAGGATCTAGGAAGGAGGCGTGCAAAAGGATTAGTGCATGTCCTCATACAAACACACCCAGCGACTCACTCAACCAGTCTGAGGTTGAGTGATTGCTGTGCAAAGGTCTGAATGGAGACCTGATGAGATCCTGGCAAATGGTGCGGGCTGCTGCAGGAAAAGGGAATGAGATTTACACCAGGTAGATGACACCTGGGATCAAGTGGGGAAAAGAGTCTGTATCTTGGCCAATGTGATGGTTTAACACGTTCTCTGGTTGGTGCCCAAATCCTTCATTTAATATCCTATCAAACTGCATCTTGACACAGTGGCAGGGAGATAAAATCGAATAAGACCAAGACTTCGCTCTGAGATCACCTGAGAGAAGAGAAAAGTCATTTTGGACCAGGACCTACAGGACCTCTCTATATCTCTTCATGGATCTGAGCTGGGTGATAGCAAAATGTGACTTTGTTGTCCCAAGATAAAAAAGGGAATTAAGTACACATCAGAAGAATAATGTTTTTTTTTTTTTTTTTTTTAATAGAAATGCCCCACAAGCAACTGTTAGTATTGATTAGAGTTTTTATTGGTCATTTTAACTCCATTGTGTGTCAAATTGAGTGTCAAATTGATGATCAAGTCATTATTGATAGTGTTAATTTCACATAGGACAAAAAAACAAAGAATCAACAAACAGATGTCAATTTTCAGTTTATATGCAATACTAACATTACACAGGAGACTAATGACATCGCATCAACTAGTTAGTACTAAGTAAACTGCAAACAGGCAGACTACTTGGATGATATTCAAATTAGCTTCAGTGTGGAAAACCCTTTCTTGTATTATTTATTCGTTCACTTACTGCAAGAGCTGAACCATTTAGTTAGTTTACATTGTAGACTACATAAGAAGGTCAACAGCCACTTCCCCTCCGCCTTGTAAGTAGAAACGGTAGAGTCAGCATTTACTGCCTGAGCCTTTCAGACAACTTGCCCAAGAAGGACACTCCTTGCTCACCCAGCTGTTGCACCTTTGTGCATCCAGATATTGTGTGGCAGCATCTGACCATGCAAATCGTAAGATTTTTTTTCTTTGTTACAGTGTCACGAGGCATCCATTGCCATTTACAGCAGCATGGAGAACCAACGTCTCTCTCACTGGGCTTTCATCTCTGTGATTACCATGATTATCTGCTTCGTCATTTACTCTCTCACAGGTCGAGTAAGCCTATGAATGGTTGTTAGATTTACATTGTGCCGGTGAATGCTTCAAAATGTTTGTCATAATGCAATGACTGAATGACTCACAAAGAGTTGTTCAGGTGAAGCGACTGAAGAGTGACTACAGATAGAAAAACTTTGAGAAAAATCGACTATTTTTCCACAGTCCTCAATCATGATAAAGACAATGCTCCAAAAAATAAATATAGAGGATATTAATGATGGGAAAATATAAAAAAAAAAAATCACAGGATATGGTTATGAGTAGGGTTTATCTGAAATCTAAATGTTGTCATTAAACCATGTAGCTCTATTACACAAGTGTCAAACTCAAGGCCCGGGGGCCAGATACGGCCCGTCAGATCATTTTATGTGGCCCGCGAAGACAAATTGTACATCAAATTCGTGTGTCATTACTAGAATTGCAAATTGTCTTCACTTTTAATAATATATATTTTTTAAATATTTGACCAGTTTTTACTCGTCTGATTTGAAAACGAATTATTTGTCAGTTTGTGTTGTAGCTTTTACTGTATATAATATGAGGTGCTCATACATTTATTTGGGTTGACAGTCATAATGGTCCTCCGAAAGAAGCTATGACTACAATGCCTGTGAAAAATATGAGTTTGACACCGCTGCTCTATTACATGACATCACCTCCAGTGCTTCCTGGAACATCATGCTTTATTGAAAATGACTAAAAACTAGCACCTATTATTGGAAGGTTACATAAAGAAAATGGTATATTGCCAAAGTATAACAACACATTTCTCATTGAGCTACATCATGGAACATGTTTTGGAGATGACAAGTTCAATTACCCAAAATACAGCGCATTTTCATTACCTTCTCAGCACAATATTTGATCCACTGATCACGTCATTTCTGACTGGAGCAGCTTCCAGTCTCACTGTGGTAAATAGTCTGCAAAAGAGATAATGGTTCCTAAATATAGCCAGTCCATTCTGACAAAGAACTAGAAACCAGAGTGCTCGTTCATATTCAGTTACAGTATGTGGCTTCAGATGCATTGTGTTTATTAGCAAGGGGATAGAAATGCTGTCTTTTTCTGTTGCAGGGGTTTATGGGTACCTGACATTTGGGAAGGATGTGAAGGCCGACATTTTGATGTCATACATGGGCAATGACATTCTGATGCTCATTGCCAGGCTCCTCTTTGGAGTCTCTATTATCACCATCTACCCAATCATCCTGCTGTTGGGCAGGTTGGGAGCATTTCTCATTAATGTGATCTTTATTTTGTTCATTAGTGTTTTCTATTTATTTCAATTCAAAAAATCTGAAAAAGCAATGTTTTATATATCAACAAGTTTGATTTTCATTCTTCAAAATCCTTGTTTCTGTTGTAATTTTTTACATACTGTAAGATCAGTGATCCAGGACCCTTTGCTGAGTTGGTGGCGGAGGCGTGGCCGCACAGTCACGGTCAAGTTTGAAAGTCGCAGTCGATACACGCTGACGTTCCTGTGGATAACTGCAACAATTCTCATCGCTGTGTTGGTACCAGACATCAGTAAAGTCATCAGTGTCATTGGTGGGATCAGTGCATTTTTCATCTTTATATTCCCAGGTAATGCCTTGTTTGGTGTCCACATTTATACTATTATATCATTATAGCATTAAACTAAACCCAACTAAATCCTCTGTGTGTTTGATTAGGACTTTGTCTGATTTTTGCCATGCAGTCTGAGCCGGTGTCTTGTAAAACCAGGTGAGCAAATCATTTGTTCAAGTTTGGGTGGTTGTGTATTACGTCACGTCTGCTGGAATTATGTCACATGTCTGCTGGAACTAATCATTAGGGCAACATTTTTGTGATGGCGTGAATTATGTTATATTATTATTACCATATTTTCCGCACTATAAGGCGCACCGGATTATAAGGCGCACCTTCAATGAATGGCCCATTTTAAAACTTTGTCCATATATAAGGCGCACCAGATTATAAAGCGCATAGAATAAATAACTCAACGTTGCTCAAACGTTAATGCAATCACAAAATAGTAACACTCGAAATAGTGAAAACAATAACAATATATCAATAACTCAACGTTGCTCAAACGTTAATATCACACAACACACAAAATAAACGCGTAAAGCTTACTTTAATGAGTTAGCCCTCATCCACGAATCCATATTGGTCCATATATAAGGCGCACCGGATTATAAGGCGCACAGTCGGCTTTTGAGAAAATTGGAGGTTTTTAGGTGCGCCTTATAGCGCGGAAACTACGGTATAATGTTTTTATATATATATATATATATATATATATTTTTTTAATCTTATTTAATTACGCTGCAGAGGGGTAGGTTAGACCCCATGTTGGTCATTTTGCTAGTTTGAGGTCTACTATTCACATACTTATGATCGCAAAATGCCTCTTTGGACCATCTGTCTTTCCTGTGCCAGCACAAAGATGTGGTCTGAGTGGTTCAGACTGAGTTTCTGCCAGCAAATTGTCACTCGGCCAGGTGCACTCCTTTTGGGGCCAACCTGGCCATCTTGGCAGAGACTGGGCTGCTAGATTAGCAAACATTTGCAGCAAGCCTTGCGCTGATTTGAAAATCAGAACCCGCCGGCTTTTACGCCACTGTGCAGATGTGTGCATGAAAATAGAGCCCTATATCTCCAATAGACATAAGCTTCCATTTGTATGTGTATCGGAGTCAGACCTTCCAAATCACGTGAATTTGGTATCAAACTCAAAAAAGTCTCCGAATAAAGAGTTTGTTTTGTGTGTGCCTTTCATAAATGAATGGAGTTTAAATTGTGATTACTTACTAAGCAAACAAGCATAACATTTTTACATCCATTTCTATATTTTGTGTACCTTCCTCATTTTCAGAATTGTTCTCACACTTTGGGGAATGGTCACACTGCTATGTGGTGCCTTCATCTTTGGCCAGAGTACCACCATTGCTGTCATGCAGCTTCTTGGGAAGATATGACACTTCGATTTTGCCTTGACGTCCCACAACACTCAAGTTCTTCCCTCGACAGGACTTAAGAGTGTCCTTGAAAGACAGTTGCTAATCAGTCTTGATGACAACAAATTGACTCTGTAAAGTTCTGAAACCTCTCTTGGTCTTCTCCATTGTTATATTTGACTTGGGTTATGGTAATTTCTGCACTATAAGACGATTTGGGTTGAAAGGCTCACATGTGGGGCCTATTTTTGTACTTAACATTACATATAAGTCGAATGCATGCTGTAACATATGGTATACAAAAAAGGTAATGGGACCAACCATGTACTGCACTATACTCACATTATTGTTAATCGATATTGATACACAAATCCATCAAAGTCCTCATCTTCTGTATCACAAATAAAACAGTTGGGCAAGTTTGTCATTAAGGATGCCAAGTTTTCTCTCATCATTGTTGGAGTCAGACTCGTCACGTTGCTCTTCGCCAATGATCTCGGCTTTCCAGAAAGCTCGAACAACAGTTATAGCTGATACCTTTCTACCTTAAATATGTTTGTGTGTAAATGCTGTCATACTACTGACATAACATACTGAGGTTACGTTAAAAAAAAAGCATTGAAAGTGGTGAATAAATAATGTACTATTTTACATCATTGTGTGGATTTGGTTAAATAAGTAGAAAAATAAGCACATGGATTTTGTGACTTCATGAGTCACGTCTCTTAACAACAGATGTATTAAAACCATCAAAATAACCCAAGGTTATGTCCACAACAGTGCTGAATATGTAAATACAAATCCTATTAGTTAAGTTACTGGCAATGATCCTCCAAAACAGCTAACTGACATTCAATATATTCTTAAGTTGGATAGATATGTCGAAATGGTCAAACAACAACAAAAACAATATTAACCCAATTGAGATGAGTAAATTACAATCTCCTTAATGCAGAGAGATGAATCTGATGAGTGACTAGAATGCTTGTTAATACATTACATGAGCAACGTAAAATTCTGATGCTTGTTTCTCAGCATGCGATATTATATATATTTTTGTTTAGCCTCTGAAAGTCACAATTATAAAACCGTTTTGATTTTTTTTCACGTGTGTAAGCCTCGATAACTATATACTTTCTTTTTCTATTGGCATCTAAAAAAAAAGCAAGCATTTCATATCGGTGTTTTCAATTTTATACCTTTATTGAATTTGCATCACTCTACATTTTCTAGAATTTTGACAAATATAATACTTGCATCCCTTCATTGTCTACTAGATCTGTTTTACATAAACATACATGAAGAATTAATAGTTAAACAGTCGCATAAAATTGAATATTCATCCTTGTATGCCACTTTTTAAAGTCATAGCTAGGTATATATCTTTGTCTCCGTCTCCTTCCTACTTAAAGACGACTCGAAAAAAGAGGAAAAGAACATAAGAAATGCACCAAACCTATAGGAGTAGCATGGCCTAATACTACGGCAAAGAAGTTACTAGACATTCATTTGACATGCACTCAATTGAAGATTAGAAAAGAACACCATCACAGAAGTAAATAAATGTAGCCTTGATAATGGGAAATTTGGCAAATTCCTGACTTGGAACCTGGAATTGTCTATTAAGACTCGTTGAGGTAAAACCAGTGACATCTGCAGCTCTATGTCTGGATGTCAAGGTCAGTCCTTCAAGTCAGGAACCATTCACTCAAGGCCTGTTTCACAATATTTCAAAGGCATAATCATTTTGTTTCCTGGCAAAGCACAAGTCATACTCAGGGTATACAAAGTACAGAAACAAAACAGGTTGCACAGTGAACACTATTCCGGAATGTATCAATGGGGAACAGTATTGGCATTCTGACAGTTCATTTAGCATCAACCTAATTGGAGCGGGCACATTGTACAGGAACATTGTTGGGCTGAATGCTCCTAAACATTTCTGCATTGTCAAACAGCACATCGTCTTTAATGATGTGTAAACATTGATCCGTTCAACATTCCTCTCCTCCGCTTGGTCCACGTGGATTTGATACGGATTGTATTGGCACAGAAGCGTCAATATTATTGTTAAACGAATCCATCTCTGACAGTGGAAATGATTCTACTTTGAATAACATTTTCAAAGTGGTCAAAATTCTAAAATATACCAATAAAACAGTGGGTTTCTTGATGATGTCATCCTCATTAAATTGTTGCAAAATAAATAAATAAAAAAAAACTTGTGTCTCTTTTAACAAACAAGTTAGCACACTTGCTATCGTTCACACAGTTTATTCAACAGTCAACTGGTTGGCAAGGTTGTAGTTTGGGAAGAAAAGATTTGCAACACATGATAAATCAACAGCCATCAAATAGCAACTATTTTAAATTGTGCTTTTTGAGACATTTTAAATTTAGATTTTTGCATTGTGGCCATTGTCTATTGATGTGACGACGGGGTCACACAAATTCTTAAAATATCATTTTGAATATGTCTGACCTTAACCCAGAACAAACCCAAGATTATTAGAGAGCCAACCTCTGGAATGTTTTCAATTGTTTTATTTCAACTCAATCTGTAACATACCATCTTTGATCAAATAGTGACTAGTATTTACGCAACTAAGTACCAGGAACTCATTTCTTTACTTTCTGTCAAAATGGGAATGAAATGTCTAACTGAAGTTTGTGTCCGCATGTCCTTTTGTTGTAGTTCTTTTATATAATGCTGTGGTGGCGGTGGAAGTAACTATGATAAAATATTGGTCAGCTTTAGCACGTTCTGTAGTAAGCACCGCACAAAGCGAGATCGTTTTACAAGACCTGACTGAGATGTGAAGTGTACTAGTATTACACTATTCAAGTTTGCGCTTGCTGCACTCTCAAGGTTATTTCCTTTGTCGTATTCAACTATTTTCAACCCAGTTTTCACATCTTAGCTTGTCTAAAGAAAAGAGTCATTTCTTAATAGCTAAAATCTGTAATTTAGAGCACTGAATGATTTTTATGTTGACTGTAATGTCAGGTAAAATTTGTGAAATCATGACCTGCCTGCCAAGTTAATGCAATTTGGAAAATATTACACAGTGGGTGTTTGAAATTTATCTGGCATGAATGAAACATTTCCTTGCTTATTATGAAAAATACCTAAGCTTTCCTCATGTAGTGATTATTAAGGCTTTTATAGTCAATATCAGTAGTTTCTGATGGTGCGAAACAAGTGCGTGAGAAGCCACTGCCAGTTTCACTGAGAAGATTTGAGCACTAAAATATTGACATAATACAAATATATTTATAATAGAATAACAATATTCATATATACAAGCTCTATCAAACTTACACAGCTAATATGAGCTACTGATCATCATTGTAGACAAGTATGGCACAAACAATGCAAAAAACAACTAGTTTTTATAAACTACCTCTCAATTCCTGTTTAGGTAGCGTCAAAATCCTAATCGAACAGCAACTACACAGCTCACTTTTTTTTTTTTTACCCTGATGTGAAAGCTAGCCGATTTAACTGTTTATCCTAAACCGCTCCTAAAAAAGGGTGAACTAAAAAATGAAGCTTCACAAAAAACTTGAAAAGATCACGTGACAATATTGACCATCCGCTGTTTGTAGTGAATGCCACAGCTGCAATTTAAATGATTATATATGTCTATATCTTTAGTGTTCATCAAACTGGTACTGTCCTGTCTAAATAAAAAAAAAAAAACATTTATTTTGTAATTAACTTAATAAACAGCTGTTACCGTTACCAACCGCGTAATTTACCTGAAAACAACCATATAATGGGAGTACTGGCACTTTTTTTTTCCACTTAAAAGCACTCTGTAATGGATACAGAACTTAAAACAGAAAACAAGGACAATCCAGTTGAGCTGAACTCTACCAACATTGAACTCCTGTGTCCTGCAGGTGGAGATCATGTCTGCATGTCCATGCCATACGCCTTTCAAAGATTTGGTGAAAATGAGTTGAATACGCTATTTAAAAAAAAAAAAACATCAATAGGAAATAAAATGAATTTTACATGACTGCCTCAGGAAATAAAATGCATCAAGCAAATGTTTTGATCAGTCATGTCAGCATTCAACTGCGTTAAGTTTTTGGTGGATAAGGTCAGCATTGTTGGGTTAGCTTTTGAACATAGGACATGTGGTAAACGTGCGGACTGAAATTTCAGATCAATTTCTACACTTTATTTTTACAAAAAAAACAAGAAACGAAGAAACATTTAAAACTGAAGCCATTTTCATGGCTAACAATCAGTAAATTTGAATCTTTCATTGTAATTAAAAACTAATCCAGAAATATGCTCAGTTAGAGGATTTTTGTACCATTTTTGTATGATGTATTTGGTCTGTGCAAGATGATGTGAAGATTTTGGTAAAATTTGTGGTCAGCTACAAATAATACTGATAGAAGCACTTCCATAATTTTGTGAATGTTCCTGTCTACTACTTGACCAAAAGTGAAATGAATACAATGATCCCTCGCCACTTCGCGCTTCACCTTTCGTGAATGCGCTACTTCGCGGGTTTATAAGTGACAGGAGAACGGCGTTTAAATACACGCTAATCGCATGAGCCTGCCTCTGAGCAATGTGCGTCACTGCGAATGTGACTGGGTTCAAGTGCGGGAGTCGGCAGCCAGCTGCGTGCGAGGGAAGAAGCACCAACCGGTGCAGAAGGAGTCGGGACACGTGACAATATCACGTGTTTGTTCTTTTATTTACTGTAAAGGTACAATACATGCACAGAACAGTGTGGGAATGGTTATTAAAGGAATGGGAAAGGTTTCTGTCGAATAAAAGTATTGGGGAGGGTTTAAAAAACTTTAATATTGTGTATTGGACCACAATGCAACAGGAGATTCATGCGCAACCATGACTCACTTTGGTTTTATTATGCATGATGTCCCCTGGCTAAGTGGAGTGTGGGAATTATAAAAATGGAAAATTTGTATTGTTTAGCAAGGTCTACCATACTTCTAATTAACAATAAACCCATGCTCTCTAGCGGACAACAAGAAACACTGTGTTGGAAATTACAACACAGTGGTGTTTAAATTTCCAAATGATGTAGTATATACCATTTGTACTTTGTGGATTTTTGTTTTTCACGGGTGGTCCTGGAACGCATGTCCTGTGAAAAATGAGGGATCACTGTACTTTAGATGGATTTACAGCTACCAGGATAAACTTCCTGTAATAAATTTAGAGCATGTTCAAAAATGTCTCCCTTGGCAAAAGGGCTTTCCAGAGTCATTCGAGTTCCTGCTACATGAAAAGTTTAACCAAAAACTTCATGCTACATGACAAATTCCATCCAGCTAGAACATAAATAATGAACTGACCATATAATAAATACTACGAAGTAAACCACAATGTTTGGATGCAAATGTACTTTTGGAAAATGCACTTTGTTCAATAGTCACAGCAGTTGACGCCATTCATTTGCACTGTGTAAACATGTTTTTCAAGACGTTTGGAGGGACGTGAGGAATGTGACAAGGGGAAAAATGCAAGGAAACGGTCGAGAAGTTGTTGTCCAAGAGTCTTGAAGTATAGTTGAATACGTTCATGCTTAGGCCTTGTTCACACTGCACCAGGCGGCTGGGGAGAAACGGGATGAAGAGGTTGGACGTACAGAAAGCAAAAAGAACCTCATAGTGCAGGAAACGGTGATGGATTGAAAAAACAAGTGCTTCAAACATTGCCACACAACGGCAATCAATCCATTTCAACAATCTGGCTTCCGTGTACAGATGCATCTGAGAAAGTGAAAATCTCAGCTCTTCACTCAACACACATATGCAAATACGCAAACAAATTGTAGTTATAACATGATAAGAACTTTAGCATTAAATATGTTTTTATTTTGGCATTTTTTATAATATTAATAATAATAATAATAACGATGATAATAATAATACTCAAACAATGATGAATCAAGGTATCAGTTCTCCATTGATGATGGCACTTTGACCTGGCTGTGCAAGTGCTTAACTCAAGGTTAAATTCAAATCATCTGTTCTGAAACCGGATAGTTAGAGTTTCCCATCTCAGAGTAAGTCAATCCCGAGTTCTCGATTAGACCCAGAGTTTGCTCAATCATCTGCTTGGAATACCCCCTGCTCTGCTGATCTGTTACGAGCTTCCCAGCCACAGTGGAAACATGTCAGGATTTATGTTTTTGTTGAATTGGGCTTTGATTGTTTTGGAGTTTGTTTTACTGTTTTATTTTTTTCATATCTGTCTTGTTAAGGTTTCATTTTCATCAGTTTTTGTCAGCAACCCCTTGTGTCTTCCAATCAGCTCCCTAAACCACTTGTGTCTTGTCCAGCCATTCCTTGATATTTCATTAGTTTGCCTGTGTTAATGTGCTGTTCGATTTTTCAGTGTGTCAAAAAACGCAGTGCTAGTGCATGCTCTGGGTGCTCCAACTAGAGACACTATGCAGGCAGAACAGATGGAAACAGTTCAAGCATGAGCTGCTGATTGGTTTAGAACACAGGTTGGGTTTGGTAATTAATTGGAGGGGAGTCTGCTCTGCCTCTCAGAAAACAGACACTCTCAGGGCCCATTTATATGAGGATGCTTGTTGGCAAAACCCTGAAAATATTTTCTCTGAAGTGCCTATGGTTTCGACAGTGATGGCATTTTGGGGGCTTGAACACACAAACATTTGAAACCACCCTCCAGAGTGGAAATGCTGATCAACTATATCCATCTGTTAGTCCTTCAAGCTGCTCTAGCAGCTTTAATAACCCACCAGGACTCCTTCCAACAATTTTGCAGAAAAAGCTATGTTTGCTCGTAGGCTTTATTTTAGTTATAGTGATGCAGATCATTGCCGTACAATGCAGATCAAAGAGGAATGGAGATTTTACGCATGCGCAGGGACATGGTGGAATTCAATCACAGCACCACCTTGCTGAGGCGTACAGCAAACTTCCACTGGTTGCCAGGGCACACAGAGACCAACAACCATCCGCACTCGCACTCACACCTAGGGACAATTTGGAGTGCTCAATCGGGCTACCAAGCATGTTTTTGGGATGTTGGAGGACACCGGAGTCCTCGGAGAAAACCCACGCGGGCACGGGGAGAACATGCAAACTCCACACAGAGAGGGCCGGAAGTGGAATCGAACCCGTACCCTCCTAATTGTGAGGCGGACTTGCTAATACATACATAAATGCAAACTAAAAAGTTGGTACAGGACACGACTTTTGCATCTTCTGTAACTCATCATATAAACAGCTTCAGAGTAGTACATGGATGCCGGAGTGAATTTCCGAATACACCTCTAGTTTTCTTTTTTCTTATAATTTTTGTCAGATCATTGCTTCTGACACTGTTGGTTTAAATGAAGAAATCAATTAATCAATCAGTGTGCTTTCAGTCCGATGTTGAGTGCCATCTAGAGTTGCAGTTCATGAAGCAAATTTGAAGCTACTTTTTCCCATCACTAGTGGAAAGTAAATCCTCTCATCCTGTCTGAATTTTTTTTTTTTAATCTTTGGAAGTTTAAATTTTTTTAATCATTTAAGAGCCATTCACATGATGACTGTGAAAAACTTTGATGTTGATAAGGTTTTGTTTAATCCTAGGTAAATTTTAATTTAGAAATCTTCACGACCTAATTTCAGTCTTCTTTTGTCATTTTCAAGCACTAACCTGGCACGGCGACAGAGGAAATAGCCTCTGGCTGGCACAGCGTGTCCACTTTCACATGCTGAAAGGCTTTGTTGGGGCTTGACTGAAGGTGCCTGGAAACACAGTGGCGAGCACATGTGCTTGAGTTTGCACATACAACACATCCAGACACTCACACACTACCAGACCTTCAAATATGTCCCGTAGCAATCCCTGTAGGAGTTCAAATATTAATGGCATTGAGTATCTGGTGCTGTATGTGACCAACAAAGCAGAAACGTAAAGCCGCAGGAAGCTTCAACCACAGCTGCTTTGATGCATCTCAAGTGCTGCAGCCATTCATTACAAAGCAGGATCGCTAATTTATTATGAATGATTTTTCATAATGAAAACTACATGGCAAGCAATTATGTAAAAAAGGAGCAACAATAAAGTTCAAGCTGATTGAAATGTCTAATATACAAAATGTAAAAAATCGGGATGCTATTTCAATTTGGCTCAGTATTATTTTCAGTGCAGTCTAACGAAGGCATGTAAAAGCTATTTAAAATGTTTTATTTTAACGTTAGCGAAAATCACCAAATTTCTCTCACTACTATTGTACCTTTTCCATTCGTCCTCGCCGTCCCAGAACTCATAAATGACAAAGGATAAACCATCTGGCAGACGCACTGCAGTGACACTGGAAAAGAGACAGACATGAGAAGGACAGTCAAGTTCTTCTATTAGGGAAAAGGCAAATTAGCTCTTTGTTATAAATTTTGTCTTGTATTATTTCCATATTACTCTTGTAAAAAAAAATTATTCTCACTTCTAAAAGTAGTGCTTTGATTGTCTGTATATCGGTACTACAGTACACAGAGCTTGTAAAATTACATTGTATCTGTATAAAAAATGTTTTTGTACACAGAAAATAGAAGAACATTCAGGCTTTTATTTTATGTTTAAAGAGCTGGGACCGAAAGAGACTGTGACATTTCATGTTTAAGAGACCCATAATAAAAAAGTGCCCTTTCAAACATTCACGAAGTACTTTGGTGGCATAAAGCAATGAGTCATGACTTGCGCTTTAAGTGGAAAAATAAAAAAGCTTCTGTACTTCCTTATTTGACTGTTGCCAGATAAATTAGGCAGTGGGTAACAGCAAATCATTAAGTTCATAAATAAAGAAGTAATAGATGATAAATCAATATAACCATCAATGTCAAATGTGTCCATTTAGATTTTACGAAGACAATTCTAAGTGCAATACAAGGTAGGATGTCTGATTTTATAGATGGACCATCCTATGTAATGAAGGCTCAAAGTGCAATTCAAGGCACATCTTTCTTTAAATAAGGAGAGTGAATGACAAAAAAAATTAGCCTGCCTGCATCATCAGAAAAGAAGAAAGAAAGTATTCAAAGCAATGTCAAAGAGACTTACTGAAAGCAGTCTCTCTGAGTGGAGACATTCTTCAGGTATTGCTTCAGAGCCTCACAATAGTCACCAAGTTTCTTTTGGGAAACCACCATCTCCTGACGAATCAGCAATAGTGACTGCAATGAGAAAATCATTATTAGAAATCACTGAATGGATTTGTTGAATGATTTTTATTTTTTTTTGGATCTCAGCATTTCTATTTCTCAGAAACTGGCAATAGCGGTATTTGGCATGTACAAGGTGTATGACTGCACAAAGCTGCATTGCTGGGGTGAGGTCAGCAAAATAAAGCAATCTGTTACAAACATTTGTTAGTACTCACACACACGGACACACTTCACTCTATTCACAGACAAAAATAATACAACTATCTAAGACTTCATTCACAAACGTACGTACAATTGCCTATATCTGTTGGTTGATATACAAATTGTAAACATCTGTCCTTACATCATACAGAAACAAGCAATGTATAACAAATCTGAATTGTTTTTGAATGTATATTCTATTCCGTACATCTGTTGAAACATGACAAACCTCCATACACACTATTCTATTCCTCGGAAGAAATGTCAAGTAAAATTACTCACGTCGACTTATGTGGCTGAATTAATGATACTGTTAGCAAAAGTAAGACCGTGCCAGAATACTGCTGAGTAACTGTTAATTTTCCCTGTGGGAGTTTTTAAGAGTAAGATCGGAACCTGTAATGATATCCCATTATAACCTTTCAGTCCATTCATTTGTTCCTGGGGAGAGCCCGCATAGATGGAACATTAAAACTCCACAAAGAAAGCCACACACTTGGATTCAAATGGGAATCAAATGGGAATCTTCTTGCTGTGAGGTAAAAGGCATATTGTGTAGCCTTCCAGTATGTATATAACATATTCACCATGATGGGTTGTATGACACTGGCTTTTTGCAAATATAGTATGAATAATATAGAATACTATGTATACACAATCAAATTATGGGGAGTTTATTCCAGAGGGTACTACCAACAACAGAAAAGGCTCGATCCGCATTTATTAGTGCGCATCTTAAACATATCCGCCCATACTGAACACAGTGCTAAAATAAATAACATCATTGCACATTAATGCTGGCACGTTTCAGTTTAGAGTTCAGTATGGAAATGGCCTTGGAATTGAAGCTGTTTATAAAAGCGGCGGGACCTCAAGTGTTTTTCGGAGCGCAACCTTTGAAAATTAGTCTTTTGCAGGCAGATGTAGATGTTTTCCAAGGCAAGTCGCCGCTGATTGACATTATGCGGTCTTAATAATTCTTTGCAGGAACTTTTTGACAGCTTTACTTTCCTGAGTGTTCTAAGAAAGTACAGCTATTTTAGTTTTTTTCTAGCGGCGTGTTGTTTGTATTAGCTTACTATCTGCACCACTCTGTCCACCTTTGTTTGTCCTTGCTATGGGCCTAAAGTAAACATCCCCACAACACTCATGATCTATGTTGTTGGTATAAGATGGAGCAAAGCCATGAGTGCAGAGGGAGAAGAGGAAATGGCTTAGCATGCAACCTTGTGGGAAGTTTAAAATAGTTTCAGTACCTAAAGCTATCACACAAACGCTGGATGGCCTTCTGTTCTTTGCTATTGGCAGTTAGGCTGCTGTGGTGTTGGCAACTGTGAACTATTGTGACGAATAGAAGTGGCAAAATCTCACTGAAAAATGCTCCCACTCTGAGGAGCAGCCATAAGTATTAATTATCATCTCGTTTGTGCGCCAGTTGGAGTTCGCACAAATACAAAGCCCCTGTTCTTACCTACTGTCGTCCTGGCTTGGTGTGCTGAGCGGCCGAATAGTTCAATACTTTCTATAGATTGACTGAGCAGTAACATTACTTTGCATTAACACTTTGTACTCTCATGATCCCTGCTGCAATTGCAAATTTTATGTGGGCTTTACTTTATATTGTTTAGTTTGTACATTCAGCATCCCTGATTTTTCTTCAACTGTACATTTAAAACATTTACTTGATACCATACTGTACCTTTTGTATGGTATAATTTAGTATTGTTTCATGACTTTTATTTTTCTATTGCACTTTTAATTGTTTATTCTTAAAACACAAGCCTTGCATTTCCACCCCCGTTTTGTATCTTATTTATGTCAAGAAAGGTGCTGTATTCTATTCTATTCTATTCTATTCTATTCTATTCTATTCTATTCTATTCTATTCTATTCTATTCTATTCTATTCTATTCTATTCTATTCTATTCTATTCTATTCTTGGCATGCAATTGTACTAAGCTTAATTTTCTGTTGTTCTAATAATCAAAATTACATGGTAAAGACCAAAAAGTGAGCAGTCTACAGAGGCTCTCACGCAGTATTCAGTGTATATGTGTAAACGTACAATATCAGTTGCTGTACAGAATAAAGGTAGAAGAATGCTATTACATGGGGACGTGTAGTCAGAAGGGGTAAGTCTATGGTTACCATGGTAACTGAGGCATACTCACACAGAGGTCTTTATCTCACATTTCATTTTGCTTTCGACCCATCCCACATGCTCCCCATTTTGGTCTTGTCCTCAAGCCTTTCCACATTTGATTTTGTTGGCCCACTTTTCAACACCCTGTTCTCCTTCCCATAAAGAGCTATTCCTTTCCTTTCCTTTCCTTTCCTTTCCTTTCCTTTCCTTTCCTTTCCTTTCCTTTCCTTTCCTTTCCTTTCCTTTCCTTTCCTTTCCTTTCCTTTCCTTTCCTTTCCTTTCCTTTCCTTTCCACTCAACCCTAAGCTTCGCTTACGCATTTTTCATTAACTCATCGTTTTCATTTCTTTATGCTGAGCGTCAACTCCGACCTCTGCCTCTCCAGTTCTCGTTTCTTGCTTTGAGTTTAAGCAATCCCTCACTTATTCCAATGAAAGGCCAGAAGCTCTTTATCAGCTCAGAAACATTTTGCATATTGTTCTTTGGACTCCAGTATTATATGGAAGGCTGGAATATGGTTGATGGTATTTAACAATCAGTCGAATAGAGGAAATGATGCCCAGGTTGAGGCAGCAATACAAAGGTTCAATCCAACCACACATTGTAATTACAAAGAAAAGATTTAAATTGTTGTTGATGAGGCATTGTTTTTTTTTCAACTCAAAGAGTCCATATCAAATTTAAGATTTTTTAAAATGTTAATCACTATCCAAGAAAAGAACTTTGCCATGTCACAAAGTGGGGACTGAGAGGACTCGAGTGGATCATCGCCTTTCTCGGTCTTCTCCTGGTTATATAATCTAGGAATATAATGTTAGTGTGAATGGACTATTCCTAGTAAAACACATTATAGAAAAAGTGGAATGAGTTCTATACTACTTTGGGGGTGTGGTATAAACAGAAAAAGGACAAAAGATATAGTTATTCTTTTCTCATCTCAATGCTTTCAGACGCACACTTCTTCCATACTGAGATCTTTGTCCAGGCTTCATGACCAGGAAGTATTGTAAAGGTTACATTTCTATAGAATACTACTTGCAATGTTCTTCGTTTTTTCCTATGAACCACCAGAGAGTGTTGTCGTGACTTTCAGTTGCTCATTGATTGACTATAAATCGCGACTTGTGACTTGCCTAATCCAAATTCTCTCTCTCTCTCTTTTTGTCTGTGGTGGCTTAGTAATATTGACTCTCTTGATTCATATTCATTGAACAAATGTTGTAGTAAAATAATGCATGCTGACTCAGAGAGTCAAACAGAAAAGTTGTGTACGTGTGTGTGTGTGTTAATTTTCTTCTCAGGAAATGGATCGTCCTGTTTGCATTTGTTACCCATGACTGTACATCCTAAGAATTGCTTACAGGGTTATGTTGCCTTTGCAAATGGAATCTTAATGCCAAATACAGACACACAATTCAGACATACAATTCATGTTGCTTGGACGTAATGTCACTTCCGCTTTGTAAGTTTACATTTGATTGCACAACACGCTTCTCAGTTGCTCTTGGCACACTCTTGCTTCGTCACTGGGTGTTATAACAATCCCAATAGGTAAAAAGATTGATATTTTCTCCGGAAACCGAAGATAATTATGACTAGGACCCGGAGACAGAAAAAATGTCAGAAACACGGCAGGCGTACCATCTACCGTGGTGACATCTATGGTCAAGTCATAGTTTGAGCAATAAGTTTAAATACCTTTGAAAGCGTAGTGATCTAAGAGATTATTTATACAGACTGCAATAATAATAATAATAATAATAATAATAATAATAATAATAATAATAAATAAATACAGCGTATTAAAGAAAGGTAACTACATTTAGTGTCAGTTATTTTTTCCTGGAAAAAAAGACATCTATTTGATGGGAGGTGGTTATTTATTGAAGACGACAAAGTACCCAGCTATTAATTGAGACATGGTTCCAACATTTGGGAAAATAGGCTAGTTCTATTTGCATTGTTTTTGACCCAGAAGGCCTCAATGCCAGAAAGGAAATGGATGTATGCCACTGCATTAATTTTTTTATTGGAAGATTAAAGAAAAAAAGGAGCAATTAAAGTCTGCACTTCTGCAAGATGGGAAATTAGTGTTGGGGAGGTGGGTGTTCTGTGCAGAGAAGTCTAGAGTGCAGTTAATTATGTGTTTCATTGTGACAAATACATGGTTGCAAAAAGCTTTGTGGAAAAAACAGATGGAATAAGGTCAAGTGTATGATGAAAACACCCAAAAGACTGGGAAAAATAATTCATTTTTAAGAAAGAGAAACCAGTTCCGTCCTTGTGACCTCATCACTTTCTCATTTCTTCTTTTCTATTACCTCCTTCTTATTACACCATAATCTCTTCGCTGCCCGCCTTAGCCAAGTTGCATTAGCCGTTTACAATATTCTACCGGCTTATCTTGCTTCTTCTCTTCACTTTGAGGCGCTTCTCGAGGATAAAAAGACTGAGTCGATACGGCAAATGGGTTTGGCCGACCACACTTCAACTGACACACATAATTAATACTCTCGTGTTCGGTGCTCTCGATTGCCCACGACAAGCAAAATGCATCTCTAATAATCTATTTTACTGGTTTCAAAGTGTATCACACACGTTTCAGTATTATCCTCTCCTGCATGGTGGCATTGCCGCCTCATCAACTTCAACCCAGAAATCACAGAGCTGCTTAGACGTGTGGAGCCTTGTGGCTGCTTCTTCATGCACAATCTCTGAAGTTAATGGGATTTCTTTTCCATCTTTCAGTACTTTCTAAGAAGCTGAATTTGTGAAAGCCACAGCTGAACATCAAAATCAATTCTCTTGGAGCATTTCTTCTCTAACCTTGTATATATGTTTTGTTCCTAAAATAATACAAACAACAACAAAACATAACCAACGTTTTGGAAAAAGTACAATTGAAGTATTTGTAAATGAATTCATAAGAAATATAGACATCGACACATGTATTCACAACCTTTGCTCAATACTTGGTTGATGCACCTTTGGTAGCAGTTAGAACTGCACGACCTTTTGATTATGATGCGACAAGCTTGGCACACTGATCTTTGGGCAGTTTCACAAATCCTACTTAAGCACAAGCAATTGCGGCTCAGTGACTCTCTTGCCCAGTATGGGGAGTCAACAAAATTTTCCCCTCATTCTTGACTAGACTGCCACTTGCTGCCCCCCCCACAAAACAACCACGCTTACACACTTACACATCACAAAAATGCGGCCAACATAAAAATTCAAACCTTAGTTACGCTCACTCATTTTAAGACTCGTCCAACACGGATAAGTTTGAAGAAGAGCAAGATGGATTTTTGAGATGGTGATGTGTACTTCTAAGTGCATTCCTGAGTACCTTCTTTGTTTAAAGAGAATATTTTTCAGTGTTGATTTGGGATGCATTTTGAAGAGTAATTAGAGTAGGATTAATTGAAACGTCTCCCACTCTGAGAAACCTAAGTGTTCTTTTTTGAATAACGGCAACATGTCTCTGTCCATAATAACTGGCCAATTTATTCAGAGTGCTTACTGTTTGCAGCAGCTTATGGAGTGGCGTGACTTCAGGCGTGAGTGCTACAGGTGACTGACAGTGTCTTCAGAAGACAGTCAAACTTTCGAAGAGAAAAACAATACATGGCCTTTTCCAATCCAATAGAAGCTAGTGCCTGTGTGGAGTTTGCATGTTCTCCCTGTGCCCACGTAGGTTTTTTCCACCACTCCGGTTTCCTCCCACATCCCAAAAACATGCATGGTAGGCTGATTGAGCACTCCAAATTGCCCCTAGGTGTGAGTGCGGATGGTTGTTCGTTTCTGTGTGCCCTGCGATTGGCTGGCAATCGGTTCAGGGTGTCCCCCGCCTATTGCCCGATGACTGCTGGGATAGGCTCCAGTACGCCCGTGTCCCTCGATATGAGTTTATGTGTACGGTAACATGAAGGCAACTACTAATAGTACCTTTCGACAATAGTAGGAAACTCAAATCTCATAAGCACACGTGCATGTGACTTCTTACCTTTTTTTTCTTGTAGCAGTTAACTCAATATGATAAAAGATTTTAGCTGGCGTGAATGTGCTGGTGTGAAGAGGAATGAAAGTAGAGCCCAATCGGTGGCAATTTCAATGTGCTCAAACCTTCCTATTCATGATTACATCTTAAAAAAACAACAACAACAACAACAGGTTCACACACTGCCCATGGCTTTTCACACGAATACTGTAAATATATCTGTTATTTCCTTAGTGGGTGTTCGATATTAAAAGATGTGCGCGACTTGATTCATTCTTCTCCAAAATACCCAAAAATGATTCAACTGCAGACAACAGCAAGAAAGAGAAGAGAAGACCTTTATCCCTGGAAATCATTCGAAAGCTTACTTAGTTCCTACTTTATTGAAAAGGTACCATGCAGGCTATATAACAGCGCTGCCACCTCTTCACTAATTACATTGCCGAGTCAAGATCACTGCTAATTCTGCGGTACTAAAGAGGACATTGCCTCCATAAGGTACTACTAACTGATGCTACACCTGAGGCTGTGCATTAAGTTTCGTTCTTTTATTGGTTTTGTCTCAACTTACTGCACTGCTGGTGCCGTCTGTGTCTGTTAGCCTCTGGTGCAGATCAAACCAGACTGTCTGTAAGGGGAAACAAAACAACACCATGTCAGTCAACTAAGAAAGCGCTTGCAACATACAAGGCCACTTATGAGAAGAAACCACAGAACAGAGAGGGAGGCGGGATGTGTTTGTTTTTTATATTAAATTTGTGCATCAGGATATCAATGGAATCCACAAGGATATGTACGGTGTAGGCAAATGAGAAGCACAATATGAATGAGAAGCTTTGAAGATGGGCTCGTAAACAGCAAGTTGCTGTCTCTCAATGTTATGAAGGGAAAAACCTCTCAGTATGATGCAGTGTAGTGGGAACGACAATTACAATAATAAACATACTGTAAAATTAGGAGGTCTCTGCCAGTGTCAAACTGTACTATTATGATACAACTCATACATGTGTGCAAGGCTACCTAAGGAAGTGTCCAGTGGCTTTACATTGGTGTGCATGGCTCTGAGTATTATGATTATCCTCCACTCTGACAACTTGGGATTCATTTAAACTTAGTATTGTCAGTCACAAGAAGCAATGAAGGCCGCTTGCAATTAAGTGACTGGTAAGCGCAATTTCTCTGGTGAATAAAATATGGCTGCACTGCACACTTAAATGATAACAGCAAGGTTTGCTCCTGAGGTTTGGATAAGTGGGTAGGCGTCTGTCTCCCCCAACACACCAAAGATAAGAAGCTGATATCACACTCAAATCAGAGTTGGACTCAAATTTAGCACACTTTTGTATAGACACGGTTTACATTTGAGTCATCTAATAATTATAAACATGATATCAATTCCATGTTTCCTGATGAAGCTGAAGCAGAGGTGAGGTAAGAACATATTTTTTTTATACATGCAGAATGTTCATCCCATCTATTGTAATTATCCACTGTGTGTCTGTTTGCAACAAAGGGACTCACGAGGCCTAATTACCTGTAAATTTGCTGTATGTGCCTGAGGACAAGATATTCAAATAAGATGTACAGCATGTAAGGGGCACGATGAACATTTGTTAAATTAACCGAGCAAGAACATTTTTGTAGTAACACAGTGGAATGGCTACATTTACTGCCATTGGATATCAATGGATATCAACATCATTAAAATTCAGATTACATTAGTTATTCAGTTGGAGTTACAAACACACAGTACATATCTTGTACACTTGCCTCAGGAAAGCTACATTTTTCAGACATCGTCAGGTCTTTATAAACGGTAATCCAACACAAAATCTCAATTTAATTTCTTCTAGAGTACACACACATTCAATGAAGCATTACACCTCCCCCTTTTTCCCCATCATCTTTCGAATGACCAATTTAGAAGCACTTACAATTCTGTTTGAGATGCTACAAAGACAATCCATCAACCTTGCAAAACCGCTAAAGTGAAAAAACTATCACTGCACAAAGGTCAATATGAAGGAAAGCATTTTTTTTTTCCAGATTAAAACATGATTTGTAAATGGACCGTTGCGGTTTGTCCTGCAATATAATTATCTATCCATCCATTTTCTACACTGGACTACTGATATATTTTGCAAGTACAGTGGCAAAGTCTGAGACAAGTCCAAGTGAAATGCCAAGGACTCCCAGTCAAGGCCAAGTCAACAAAAAAACATGTTCATGTCCTCAGTCCTAACACCAACACTCAATCACAAAATTTCATCTTAGTCAGAGCTGTGTGCACTGCTTGTACAAATGTTTTTGCACGCTAAAACGACAAGACTGTCAGATATTATTAGAACATGTCTCATTAGTGTTTTGCATAGGCTTGGCTTAAGCTTCGATTTTCTGCAGCTCTAAATCAGTGTAGTGGGACATTAAATATTCAACAGAGATTCACCACCATGCATAATCTAACCTATTTAACACTAATATGTCAAATAAAGGTTAAAGGCTCTTCTGTGGTGACTGTCTCAACACATGGCAGAAAAAAAGATATGAGCCATCACGTCACATCACCTCATGTCACATATCGTAGTGTATCTTTACCCAAACCAGCAAATGCATGATTAAATTATCGACTGTTTAATCAAGACTTTTGTGTGTGTTGGAGCGTGCCTTACTGCATAGCTTTGGTTGACTTCCTCAGACACGTTTCAATAGAACTAAGTTTGGACTCAGAATATAGTGCTTTCATTTGTGCTCATATGACTACAAAATGAGAAGGCAAGGATCTTTTGGTGAGGCATTGTTGCCAGAGCTGCACATACATCAGCAAATGTTAGATAATGCATTCTAAACACGATATTTTCAAGGATAAAGTAAAATTCTTTGAATAATAATGATGCACTGGATTTATACTGTACTTCTACATAGTACACTCAAAGCACGCACAGTCGATGTATTATTTATATGCACATTTACACTCTAGAAGTGATAAACTACATAAATCGCCACAGCTGTCCTGGAGCAGGCTGCCAGTGAGCGCCTATGGCACTTCCGACCACCACTAAACATTCTCACCAAGTCATACGCCACGCATTGGAGGCAAGGTGGGTAAAGTGTCCTGCCCAAGGACACAACCAGCGGCTATTACTGGACGACAATAGCTTCCGCCTGCGTTCGCCAGTGCCTGGGCCAGAGCCTCCTCAGAGTGGTCGCCGCCTACTCCTACAATGCCGATCGTCGGCACATTCCTGGCCCACAGGATGATTGACGGGGGTCCTGTCTACACAGGCCGTCACCGACTCTGGTCCCGCCGGCGGGGCAGGGGCCGCCAGTACTTTGTGGACTGGGAGGGATATGACGAATCGGCGCATAAATAATAAGTTATTATTATAAGTTGCGTCTTATACTATGGTACAACGTGAGTTGACCCAATTTTTTTTGGGCGGATTTGAAATGATATGTCTTAATTACCCTAATAATATACTAAGAGCATAATAATAATAATAATAATAATAATAATAATGATATCAAAATGTGTCAATTAATTTTTGTGGAAAAATATACAGAATTACTTGCACTTAATGATGGTTTGCGGTTTTGTGCTATCGTTGAATCTTACTTTTTGGTGCAAGATAGCCTGATGCAGTGGAAAAAAATTGGGTCATTTTGTTTGCTTCAAATCATATGGCGTTGGGTTGGGATAGTAGATCTTTTTATACAAGAAATAAATTATGATTATTATAGATGAGAAATAAATGATTAAAAAACTGAAATATAGTAAAAGCACACGTGTGCACATTTGCACATATTTGTCCATATCTAATATGGCATTTTTGTCATACATGTACTCCTTTTGCCTCCTTTGTCTGTCTCAAGAACTGGACATTGCGTTTAGTTATTCATAGCTGATTCTGCTGTTGTGGTTCACTCGTTCAGAAACAGCTGAGTCTGCTGGATATCCATTAGGCTTAACATGTTCTCTACTGGACCAAACAGCCCTCTCCTCCCCCTCCTCCTTTAGCAAGCAAACCTGTTTCCATGCTCCTCAATTATGGATATGTTTTAGTCTTCTTGCAACTACAGCTTCAACGAGTGGCAGCAATATAAAAAAGAATGGCTAAAAATAGATAACATCAGACTTCATGTAACTGGAAGGGCACATCAGTCTGTAGCCACTAATAGTGAGTGAATAACAGAAGGAGGGCAGACTAATAGATGAGCAGTTTGTGCATGTTTGGGTGGGTTCTTACTTTATTCTCCAGTCGTCCGATGAGTTCAGACAGGCGATTGATTTGAGCCTCGAGACCCTCTTTCCTTACCTCCACGGCACCTGCAGAACATATACATGCATATACACACACATACATAGATAAAAAAATATATTGTTTAAAGATGATGCTGACAGCTTTGGAGACAAACTGCAGTCTTGCATTTCATTGCCCTCTCAGTTTATTGAAGAATAAACAAGTCATTTATGAAATGCTGCAAATCCATTTGTGAGAAGTTCATTGCAACCACTGCAGTCCATCTGATGTTTCATTTGCATCTGCATTACTTATACAATCTTAGCAGCTAGTTGCTGCGGGGAAAAAAACAGACTTTGTTTATGTTTGATGGAGGTACAGTTAAACAAAACATCGCAATACAGACAATAATGAGAATGTCCCTGTTCTATCACCAGTCATATGTATATAATAGTATATAATACAATGTAGTTTTAAATCACTATAAAACAAAAACAATCACATGCATGTTGTAAGAGTAACATATTCACATTTGATCAGATAATGAATTTTGAGTCATAGGATCAGATGGAAAATGGCTGTATCGTACACAGAAAACACTTTAGAACACAACCATGGTAACAAACTCTTTTTTCCATCAGTCAGATTTCTGATCTTACATGTTCAGGGAGCTGTAACCTCGAATAATTCAAAAGCATTTTGTGTCTTTCTATCATAGTCATTTCTAGTTGGGCAGTGAGCTGAGTGCAAGCCTGGAAATAATCACAGTTGCCCTGAAAATATCATTTCAAGCCCATTCTCAGGGAATACATAATAAACCATAGATGCTGCATAGTTATCATACTGTATAGTCATTATATTACATCACTCATAGCTGTCATACTATATCGCTCATGATCATAGTCATAGCATGTTAGTAACTTGTACATATCAGCAGAAATACACACCCTTGTTGACATAAAAAATGAGACCAAGATAAATTATTTAAATATGTTTCACACCAATAATGTGGGCAGGGAAGTATAAACCAAACTGAGACAATGCACAAGTGTGCATATCATCTTCAAGTTAGGCTAACCTCCCAACAAATGTGGGGAACTGGTTCTGGCCCCACACAAGGAAAGTTGAACTTTTGTGTCATAATTCAGAAATATATTTTTGTCAGAAACATAGTATTTACCATTACCAACAGAGTGGCATGGTGACCTCCAGGCCTCTGCTGGGAAGTTAAAAATAATATTTGGGAAAGCCTTTTAAGAAGAACTGAGCTTCAGTAGGGTTATTTAGAGGCACTTTAGATGGTGAAAGGTTTTTAATCATTAGTTTCAATGTGATTGGTTAATTCTGAACACAACCACACCCACAGTTAGAAGAGCGTGCGAACACTTGTGCAATCCTAAAATGTTATCTAAATGGTTACTCTTTACCGGTACTTCACCCTCTCATAAATATTTCTCTCTTTTTGCAATTAAGTTGTAAAGTTTATAGGGCGCCGTTATGGTGGAAAAAAAAAACAATTTATCTTGGTCTAATTTATTTTTAGCACAAAAAGCTGGCATTTGTGGGTGTGTAGACGTCTTATTAAATCAACTGTATATATCATCTCATGCTTGACACACACGTCACATTACTGCTCATACACGCCTAGTTAAAGGCCATGTGTATTCCATTACTTTGTACTTGTGACAATCGTAATGACATCAAAGTTGAATCTAACCTAATGCAATTGTCAGTTTTTCATGAATGGCAGGAACCCAAATAAATTGAGAAAAGATCATTAATCATTGCACCTCTTTGGAGTAGCTTCCCCCATTCCTGAGTGCAGTGTGCTTGTGTTTCTTTGCACTCATCACCCGTTCCAACCCCCACCTCATGCTCTCTCGTGATCACCCTTCCACTTTCTTTCCCCTGATGTCTCCCTGCAGCTAATCAGAGAGCTGACTGCCCACTATTCATTAAAAGCTTTAACAGCCAGTCAATTAGCAGCTACCTTCCTCCACACCAACACACACAGAAACTCATCAAATAATCCAGAGCATGTAGCCATGGAGGCTCTTGTACCTTAAAGCCCAGTGGTCATTGATGAAAATGAGTGCCCTGGTCAATTATAAAAGTGAATCAGGAATTACAGCTTTCAAAATGAGCAGATGGTTGAGAGGAGCAGGCCACCTATTGACTTTCTACTCGATTAAAATACACTTTCAGTAATTTCATATTCACCCCATTTAAGATTTTTATGGTGTGCCAACCCAGCAGCCTAATGTTTATGTCATTTATGTGCAGTCATACTCAAATTAGCCAAAGTGGAACTGTGCACCTTCTATTTTATCTACTGTATTAGGCAGGTCTAGGAATTAGTTTACAAACGCAGCCATATGGTAAAACTGGTTGAATTTGTGTTAGAATAGATGACGTGTCGGGCAACTTTAGGTACATTGTAGGCATAAGAAGGCTCATCTCACAATTCTCACAGTCTGGTGGGTGGATATGTCATGTTAGATTTCAGTATTCTCTAACTTTTTTTATAGTGTATCTAGTCTTTCTAGTTCCTAATTATCACTCAACTCACAATTATAGTGTATTTTGCTATGCAAGCTTAGGCACGGAATTAAAATATGAAACGATGATTCAAAGTCTGCTGCTTCTTAGTTTCCATAGCAACCACTTTATAAAACTGAAAGGGCAACTCATTTATGGAATGTTGTATTTCAGTTATGAGTGCATATGAAGAGTCAAGGCGTTGTCGTATAGCTTGACGACCAAAATCGAACCAAGCATGGTAGAAAATAATATTTGCATTTCAGCCGACTGTCACCAAGACAAGCACACAAAACAAACAACTACTTTAGCACACCAATAATTTAATTCCTTGTTGTAACTACTGGGTTTTTAGTGCAAGAGTTCTGAGATTACTTTTTTTCATTTTAAGAATGATTTCAGACTACCACACAACAAATAGCACAAATGCACAGCAGTCGACATTTTGGGGAGTACAAGTGGTACCAAACCTGTACTGTGAATATCCCTGGAAGGCTGAGGGTTACCCATTGACCTACATTCAAGCAAGCAATGTGCCCAAACAGGATTTTTGTAAACCCCAAACAATTAAATGCAACAGATTTAAAAAAATACAAAAGACATGCACTATGCCATTGCACAGAAATACAATACAGCAAAGTGGATGCTCAACCTGGAGTTAGCTGTGGATATTTTTAGCTCTTCAATTCTCTTTCCCCCACTTTTGCTCTCAGCTTTGATCTTTAGCCAATCCATCCCCTCTCCCCTGCAATTCCACTGCCTTGCATATTTATCTTGCTCCTGATCAAGTTACACACTTTGCACTGTACAGTGGCTACACTATATCACTAGCTCAAAAGGATGGGTGTCTGTGCTTCCTATGTGAGCAATAACAAGACTAGTTGAGAACATGAATACAGTGAGGAAATATATATTCGAATCCATAAAGAAGGTTTAGCTTCTACTCAGCAAAATAGGAATGAGATAAAATAGGACTTTGGAATAATTGATCAATCAAAGAATGCCATCTTCCTGACTCAGTATTGTCTCTACCATCTGTGTCCCTTTTGACGTATTCAGTGTCAATGGTCTGGCTCATCTCTCGCTCATACTGCAGCTACGTCTCATCCTTGCAGTTATCAATAACTTCAGATACTGTCATGCTTGAGAGGTTAGCGTAATAATCAAAAAACTTTTCCCATGTTAAAAATAAAATACTGTCACTGACATTGTGTTAGCTAATGTTGAATACGAGACACCTAAATGCAAGACTCTGAAATATAGTACCCCTTGCTATTTATTGTGGCGGTCAAGTACAGAGTAGACAACAGCATAAATTGACTAAAAAGAATTTCCACAGGCTTTATAGTACAGCATCAATCAATCATACATTTATACTGTGCCCAACACAAAAACTCCGAGTGAGGTCAAGCATCAAATTACTGTTTTAAGTTCTCTACTATTACAATTTCACACAAATCTTTAAGCGCTCAGTGATTGGTGTTTCCCTAAAGGAAATTGGGGTCGGAGTTAACATCAGTATATTTTAGCAGCTAGAGGATGCAATTTTCTTCACTGCTAATTAATATTTCTTTGTTTGCTCTCTCTCTCTCTCTCTCTCTCTCTCTCTCTCTCTCTCTCTCTCTCTCTCTCTCTCCTTGGTAAATTTTGCTAAATCAGTACAACAATGACAAAATTATTTGAAGATTTTTTGGTTCAAATGTATTTAAAAACACTGAATTTTTTTTACGGCCAACCTGTTTCTTCTGCTTTTCCTTGAGATATTTCTACATCTTAATTCGGTTAACCTTTGGTAAATTCAATTGACTGGACATACTTTTGAAAGACACAGACCTGTCTATATGCAGTAAGGTCCCACAGTTGCCAGTGAATATCAGAGCCCTTACCAAGTATGAAGTCAAAGCAATTGACTACACACCCCAGGGACAGAATTGTCTGAAGCCATAGATCTGAGGAAGGTCAGTGAAAAAAAAAAAAAATCCACTGCTTCGAAGGTACCGGTGAGCACAGTGGCTTTGATAAGCCAAAACAAGTCAACCAATCAAGCATGTATTGTAGAGTGGCCACATGCCAGTCAGTTTTATAGAAAAATGTACAAGGCAGCTGAAGGACTGAAATTATTGAGAGCTAAAATTGGCTTATCTGATGAGACAAATACTGATCTCTTGGCGTTGAATGCCCGATATCATGATTGGAGGAAACCAGACACTGCTTATCACCTTGGCAACGGTCTCCCTTCAGTGAGTCATGTTGATGGCAGTATCAAGTTTGGATATTTTTTAAGCGGCAAAAACTGTAAAACTATAGTGTTTTTCCTTCAAGGAAATTATGTAGAATGTTTTATTATCTTTGTTTCTGTCTGTTCATAATATATGCAAAGTATTTTGTATAGAATGTACAATAAAATACAGTATGTGGTTTTAAAACCAAGGAATACAATGGAGTGCAAATCATTTAATTGAATATAACAGTGCTTCAAGTAACCTTTAAGAGTACCCACTATTTAGCCGGTGTTTTGCCAACACAAATTTATCATCTTGTTAACAACATATATACTCAACACGCAGACTATGGTACCACAATTATGATAATCTTTTGATGACTTCGGTGCGATTGAGACAACTGGCAACCTTTTGAAATTGTGCATATTGAGAAAAACTGGCAACTTTTTGAAATTGTGCGTATGATGGATAATTTTTCCCTTTTAAAGAAATATCTTTATTACATCTAACTACAGAATTTGGTACAACCACAAATAATGATGTGTCCATGCTCTCTAATATTGTATGCTTAAAGTTAAAAAGTAACTTTCTTACCAGGGTGGCAGCAGTCTATATTTGAAAAACAACTTCTACACTATTCGACTATACCTGTTCAGGTTTGGTGTGAATAGTCATGGAAATTTCTAGATACCTGCTCACATCCTTATTATTATTCACCTTATAAACAGATTCAATGATTTGAGTCAACCAACTGGATTTGTCCAATTGATTGGCTCTACCACAATAAATCATATTCAGTCAAGCAGACATGCAGGCTATGTGGGTTGGCTATGGCCACTGTGAGGGCCACCGGGCTCACCCTGGCCAGATGGCTCCGTGCGTCAGAGACTTTCTTAAAAGGGAACAAATCAGGAGGTAGATGTTTGTCTTATTTGCTCTATTTAGAGGATATTATGAGTTATCGCAGAGTAAAAATTCACTGACATTAAGCTTATGCAATATTGTCATACACTGTATATATTGATATAACAAAATGTTGGTATTGAGGTCATTATTATCTTGATGATGATAATGTAATGTTATCTGGGCATCTGAGTTAAGTGAATGCTAAACTGTTGAGTGTCAGTCGAGCATCTTTCGCCTAATGATCGTGGGCGTAAAGGTGATCATACAAGCACATGATGGATGGGTCCAGCCATAAAATATAAGGAGGCATTGCAATCTGATTGTGTGTCTGCGCGTGTATGTGTGTGTGTGTTTGTTCACCTGAGGCAGTGTTGATGGTCCTGACAGCCTCCTTTGCACTGATTCTGTTATTAGGGGGATAATCAGGAACAACGCTGTCATGACGCCTCTCTGACATTCGGGGGCTCGTCTTGGCTGAAATGTGGCTGAAATGGAATGGAATAAATTACTGAAATGTATTCATCTTGGCCAAATCAGAAAGCCAATTTTTCAGTGCCCTGAAACCCCTTTCACATAGACGAAAGCCAGAACCCCATAGGACATGTTTGTTTTTCAAATTTGAGTACATATGAAAAAGAAGATTATTTTGATTCACTTTCTACCGCTCATCCCATGCAGGGTTGAGAGTGTGCTCAAGCCTATTTCAGCTCACTTTGGGTAAGAGGATAAAGTGTACCCTTGACTGCTTGCCTGTTAATCACAAAGCACATACAACGTACAGTTACATTTGCATCTATGAGCAAGCGTCAATGATTAACATGTTTTTGGAATGCTCAAGGAAGCCAAAGAAAAACAACCACACAAGGGAAGAGCATATGAACTCGTATAAAAATGCTCGAGTTGAGACTTTCAATCATGAGGCAGGCACAATAACCAAATGCTCAACTGTTCAGCCAGAAAGACGATATGCAGCACAGACTGAAAATAGTTTTCAGTGTGTTTGCGTGAATAAGTAGTGAAGAAAACATGCTGTTTATGAGGTGTGGTAGGAAAGTTTCAGGACTGGTGTAAACAAACACATTTCAAAGATTTTCTCTTTGACGTTCATAATTCATATCCTTCTCATCCTCGAGGGATTGTTCCAGAAACTTCTACAGCTTTGTCGTCATGGCCATACGGATGTCGTAGGATCTCTTTGTCGACGTGTTGGTTGATCGTATGGACCACAATAAAAAATACCGTAGGTTGGATTTGGAATACAACTTTTGATATCTGTCCAGGGATTTTTCTGACACGCCTCATATAAAATGCAAGCCATAATTATTGGTTAAAATCTAACTTTTGAGCAACATAGCCTGCTGTACATATTCTTGACAATACATTACACTACAGACTCACCCTGACTGGCTGTGTTGCTCATCAATGGCATCCACAGCACTTTCCACAGAATTCAAGAGAGACTGGATCTGATTGGCTGACTCCTTCAGGAGAAAACGGGTCACAAACTGCTCCATGTTTGTTCCTCTCTCATAAACCTGTTGAAAGAATGGTACGGTTATGTAAGATTTAGTCTTTCATTTGGTTGGAAGTTAGGTTTTTTAGAATCCCATTTATTTTCTATCATTACTCTCTTTCAACTCTCCTTTTGAGAAGATATTGAAGCGCACATCTTTTTGAATTTTTCCCATCTGTCCATCCACTTCACAGTTGAATGTCATTTCATAGTCAACAGAATGCAACTCTCCAGAGCCTTTCTACCGTACGGACCAAACTCCTTGTGGACTCTCCTCATGTCAGATTCATTGCTTCAATTTTGGCCACAGAGAGTGCGACAATTAGAAAAAAAATCATAAACTTTATACCATAGTCAGAATCTTAGCATTTGGCCTAGGGGCACATGAAATGGCGTAGTTTGTTTCAGATTATATTAAAAAATATATATATACTAAGATACAATAGTTGTAACAGCTTCCCATTCATCTTTAGGGTTCACAGATTTGTAATAAAGAGAATTCAGTGTCGAACAAGGCAATGGCGTTCTTCCCAGATCACTTTAGTGGTCTATCGAGGTTGTCTTGCGTTGTCTTAGCCAGGGGCAGAGCTACGTGGTGGCCAACGCTGGCCATAGTGTGCCACCCCCGTGTCGGGGGAACATTTTGATGGAAGTGATTCTGTGGTGCAAATAATTAGTTCCGCCTTACTGCCATTTCCCCATGGTCACATGACAATGAGGTTCTGAGAAGCTCTGTCACCATATCTTTAGCTTGGCAATCTACCTCAATACTGTACTATGAAGTTGCACGCAGAATATAAAAGAAAAGATACATATACATCCAAGTATTAGGATGTGGAATTTAACAAACATACTTTTTTTTAACTGAATTGTATTATAGTTGTATTTGATCTGATTTAGTTTTACAGTTCAAAACATCTCCGAGGACAACTCTGACATGGCATGGGATGAAAATGGGTTATTTAATTATACTTGGAAGTGAAGGGACTAAATAAACAGGATTAAAAAAAAAAAGAAAAAAAAAATCACACTCGTGTTAAGAAGCCTGTTGGAACCACTCATGTAAACGTCATAACTGACTTCATTTGCACTCCAGAGAGCAAAGTCAACCAGTCATGTCAGCTTAACTGTCAAAAGTCACAGCGCAGTGATTCAGGGAGACAATTAAGTTCCAGTGTAGTCAGCCGTTCTCTGCTGCTCTCTAATCAAAAGACAAACACTCCCAGGAGACGCACATTCACACAGGCCACTCTGACGTCTATTATCAGAGTAGATGGCTTTCATAAAAAAGTACACACAAAGGTCCGCCCATCATTAAACATGCACTCAAACAAAGAAACCCACAAACATAGAATTACGCCCTGTAACTTTGTTCTCGAGAGCTGATTCCCAACCGTAGCCATCCATCCACCCCTTTGTCATGTCTGTGCTTTTTTTCCCCCGCCTCAGTCAACAGAGTGACTGTTGGTGGGTGGATCCTCTTGCGACACACCTCTAGCCGATTGTAATCGGCTGCCTTCTTAAGGCCACTGGAGCTGCTCACCTGTGTTGCCTGACAGTTTTCCCTGCTGAATGTAGATATTGCTCCTTGTTTTTTTTTGTTTTTTCCTTTGCTCAGTTTCGGTTCTTTGCCGTTTAGTTACCTGTAAATATTTTTGCCTTGTGTTTGTTGCAAGTGCTTTTTGTCATCCTTGCCTTTTTTGGAAGCCTTTTTTTGTTCATTCCCATTTTTGTGTTGTTTTTGTCAATGTATTTAATTACTAACCCATTCCTTATCAGTTTCGTGAGACTTCATTCTCCCCGGCAAATTTGTCCAGTTCTTTCCAAGGTGTCGATAGGCCAACTGAAATCTCCAGTGTGTCCTAGGGCATCCCGAAAACATGGGATGTGCACGGAACACCTCACCAGGGTCCAGGAGGCCCACCTCATCTGGTCTTTTGTGGAGAGAGGAGAACCTTCCAGAAGAAATCTCCACCAATCAGACCTTTATGGCAGAGTGACCAGACAGAGGCCAATCCCTCAGTCAAAGGCACATGGCAGCCTGCCTGGAGCTTGCCAAAAAGAACCCAAAGGACTCTCAAACTGTGAGAAAATGGATGTAAATTTAATCAAATACTCTTCTTAAGTAAGGCTTTCTTAATATTTTGAGTTGACAATATGTGTATGTACATCCAATGCATGAACGGGATTGCAACTATTTTTGAATGTTTTGCAACTTTGGCAGTTTTTATGTTCTTTTCTAATATTAGGGGTTGCTGCTCTAAGGGGCAGCCGGGATCTTGTGCTGCTTACTTTTAATATGAATCTAGCTAGATAGAACAAAAAAAAAAAAACTTTTCAACAAAACAATAGTTTTTATGAGATCAGATAGACTCTCTGCAACATTAACTTTTGTATTGATTGTCTTGGCCAAGAAAGAACACATCAATATGGCGCATTTAAAAAAAATCAACAGCTTCAGAATCCTTTGGAGAGAACACCTCAGCAGTTTGAGATGTGGTGTTGCATTGCCTGAAGCTATTTGAAAAGCACAATAAAGAAAGTGCATTAACAGCAATATGCGAGTGTGCTACAGGATGGCGGAGAATGGCAGAGCGTACCCTAAACCACAGCTTTCCTCTGGAGAATTTAAATTCACTTATCTCTCAGCATCCTCTCTAGTATCATGTCCTTCAACGGAGTATGTACTGTATGGGAGAAGCAAAGTACATACTTTCCTTTTGGACTTAATGTATGTATTTTAGAGAATGGCAAATTTAGGTTACATAAAGCACATTTCTTTTTCATCATTATGCAGTTGCAAAGCGACTACCACTGGTAACCACATGCATATGTGAAGATTTATAAAAATGTAGAATGAATACAAAATACAAAGGTAGGACTCGTGTGGTGCTGAAGTTTTAAATACTACTTCATCGCTACACTGGATTACTACTTTGCTTTGTGGTACAATAAAAGTGGTACAAAGCATGACAATCATTATTATGTTATTATTGGAGTGTTATTATATTTCTATTTTAACTTCTCTGTCTAAAGAATATCTACCTTTAAAAGCTTGTTATCGATTCCATAAACTATCAGAGTGTGACTATGCTTATGCTCAGCGTGGGGTGTCCTTGTACGCCATTCAGTAATGTGTAGGTCAATGATAGTAAGGGAAGCAATATGTGCATGCACGCACACACACACACGTACACACAAAACTGTGATCCTGCAGGCTCAGTCAATTCTCTGACCAGATTAAATTCACCCGATCTCATTATGTTACGTTCATTTTGTAATAAGCAATACCAAAGGTTGTGTTAGTGAAGGCCATATTGAGGCTGGATGTGGGAGAATTGAAGTGAATATTTTCAAAGAAGCTAGCCTCTTAGATGTGATGAGATGCGCAGAGGTCCTTCACCGATCACAACACATAACTGCTGTAGACTGACATTCAGACTTTCTTCCTTTGAACTCCATACAAAAATGTGTGCAGGAAAACACACAAACACACACACGCAAATGCTAATAAAATTGTGAAGAGGAGCTAATTGCCGGGCTAAGTTAAAGGGCCAAGTGTACATTCTCTTGGGTCAGTGATCTGTGTGAATTATAGATCACAGTGCTTCTATCTCAGGTTCTGTAGCTGGGCCCATGGGACCCACTTGGCCGAGGGGAAAAGTATGATAGGCGTGTGCAGAATTGCAATATGGGAAGAAGCAGTATGAGGGTGTAGCAAAAGAGCAATTACAGTATAGCAAAGCTTATTTAGAGTGTACACTGAAAACGCCTTTTTTTTTTTTTTTTTTTAATCTGACAAATAGGAGTTTAGTGCTCTATTTTTGTAGGAAATGCATGTGCCCCTGGCACAATTGCCGATTGATCTTGAAATTCATATCAGCTCAAGACTATTTGTCAGATGAGTTTCAGCCAAGTTGGGTGGGCTGGCGCAGCAGAAGTGTGACGAGTGACAATTTGACAGCAGAATGATGTATTGCATTCTTATCTGTCAACAGCGGGCATCAAACCCTCGCCTTTGAATTATTATATTTAATATATATTTATTATATTTTTAAAATCAACATACTGGGCAGAATAGCTAATTGGATAGTCACACTACTATTTGTGGGAGGGAGGGCATTGTCCTACCTCCTCCCAGAGTTGCACTACACACTGTGCTGGATTTACAACGATCACAAAAATAAGAGTCCAGAGTCAGCAGCTTGTAGCTTTACATCTGACTCACTTTCTCTTTTACAAACTTCAATTACAATGAAGTCGGGAACATGTCAATTAAAAACAAATTGCAACAAGTTCCATTCCAACCTATATTAAATTGAATACGCTACAAGGACAAACTGAAGAAATTGTTTTTGGAAGTATTCACCTATTTTGAGTAAAATGCCCACAAAACATTCCAAAAATCTGAGGAAGGGGCATGTTTACTACTGTGTTGCACATTTCCTCTTAACAACACCCCATAAATAACTGGACACTAAATATTGAAGCTTTGCTTTCCCATTCTTGCTTGATGTACAACTTCAGTTGCTCAACAGTTCAGGATCTATATCATCATATTTTGCGCTTAATAATGTACCACATATGTTCAGTGGAAAATATGGTACCTTTCAGTGTTAATGGTGCTTTCACAGATGTGCAAGTTATCAACACCATGGCTACAACCCTCCCCTCACCTCGGACACATGCACACATGTACCCCTCACCCTGATAATTTCATGAATTAATAAAAAAAACAATCTCAATACGAGTGTCTAAATAAGGAACCAAAAATTAATCGCCTGCTGGGCAGTGCGCCCTCTCAGGAGATTATATCTTCATCAATTAATTTGTGCTAATTTGGATTAGTCCATCTAAAGCCACAATTTAGGAATATGACCTACAACAGATGACTTCGAAGAGATTTATACAGAACACTGTTTTGTGTCTTTCATTGCCATTGCAACCTTTTGCTTAGGTTTTATTACACTACCATAATATGAATGAACCAGGCATCTTTTATGTTATGAGAGTATCGCATGTTACGCTTCAAGGCCACAGGTGTGTCTGAAATGTTCCAGGACAACTAGTCATGCTCACAATCACACCTCTGGACAATTTGGAGTGGTTAATCATGCTACCATGCATGTCCTTTAGAATGTGGGCGAAAACTCGAGTACCTGGAGAAAATCCTTGCAGGCATGGGGAGAACATGCAAAGATCAAACCTTGCACCGCTGAACTGTGAGGCGGACATGTATATATGTATAATGTATGTGCATGTGACTTTATGTAAGGAAGGATAGTGGAAAGTTATTTCTGTTTTTTTGGTCAGTTATATGTTTATATCTAGATTAAAGCCAATATGAGTGCATTAGTTGATAAAAACCACAAGGAGAGCAGTTTGTATATTTCATCTTTCGTGTTACCTGCAGTGTGACGCGTGAAGCTCTTTTGCCATTTTTAGTATGTTTACTATAGAACATGACTTGCATGAATTTGTGGATGCGAGTAAAAAAATATTTTTGAAAGACTACATTGCATTGTAACCCAGCAAATGTCTGAAATAGACAGCATGGCTATGACATATGGTTAACAGAGAATGATGAACTTTGTAACAAGCACTCCTACACAGCTATGCAAAAACAAATCAGCAAGTGGCTAAAAGAGTGTGAAAGTTGTTAAATAGCTACCAGCGGGTCAGAAATTCCCAGTCAGATGACAAGCCCACAAAACTGACAACCTGACAGTATCTGTACAGTGGCAGCCTTATGGGCTTTCGGGAAGACATGAGGACATGATGGAAGTGTCAGCATGGTGGAAAAAGACTGAAGATGCTCAAAGAAAATAATGGGAGGACAGAAAAGGAAAAGCGGGGAAAAGAGAGTAAGGATAAAGAGAAGTGCCATTGCATTAAATCTTTAAGTGTCGAAACCTCCATCTGTTCTCTTTTCACCCAATTACCGAGCTCCATCTCTCTCTTCTTCACCCCAAAGTATGCTGCATTATTCATGCTTGGGTGTAACCTCATCAGTCAACTCATCCAGCTGACAACAACTCTGCCAGCGTTCTCCCTTGACACACTAAGCTAAAGAATTTGTCATTCACATTCGCAACGACAGTATGTGCTGGCTTTCTCGCTCAAGTCGGATTTGTTTAGAATAGTCTTTTAGACGATTAAACAAGCAGTAGGCATGCATCTTTCGAAAGCTAGTGGTGCAGCTCTGGCTGCTCCTTTGCTGCTCCAACTCAGAGAGCACCTTAGTGGTGGCAATGTGGAAATGATTTGGTTCCTCCTTTCATACATTTCTTGGAACACTACACTGGTTAGAGTCAAGGGAAGCTGAGGTCTATAACGTCTGGCTTACGGTGAAAGGTGGTTACATCCTGGATATTAACCAATCAATCACATGCAACTATTCCCATGTACACACATGGTTTAGAGAGGTGAATCCCAACCAAGGCGCTAGACCAGGGGTGTCAAACTCATTTTTTTCGCGGGCCGCATTGTAGTCATAGCTTCTTTCGGAGGGCCATTATAACTGTCAACCCAAATAAATGTATGAGCACCTCATATTATATACAGTAAAAGCTACAAAACAAACTGACACATAACTCGTTTTCAAATCAGACGAGTAAAAACTGGTCAAATATTTAAAACAAAAGAAGATATTATTAAAAGTGAAGACAATTTGCAATTCTAGTAATGACACACGAATTTGATGCACAATTTGTCTTCCCGGGCCGCATAAAATGATGTGGCGGGCCGTATCTGGTCCCCGGGCCTTGAGTTTGACACCTGTGCACTAGACGGCTTCAAACCATTTTAAATCACAGCTTCCTGTGAGCATTTCAGTTTTGTGGCTGTTAAACAGGCCCAGATATCACACAAACTGAGTAAATAAAGACAAGATCATTATCAGTATCCGGAATTTTTGTTTGGTGGTGTGTCCTGAGATTTGCCTAAGTGTATAACTTGACTCGGTAAAGTATGAGAAACACCGTTCTGAGCGAATCTCTGTTTTTGGATTGTGGGAGGAACACACACAAGCATAGCGCCAGGTCGATTTGACACAGCAGGGCTAATCATTGCACCAATGTGCTGCAGACAAAGTCAAATCAATGTCATTATACAGTGCAGTTGATATAAACTACAAAGTACAATTGCACCAATTTCCCATACTATGATTTTTTCTTTATCACTATTATTTAATTCATTATGTTCAATAATGTAACAGCAAATATGTTCCCTTTGGAATAACTAAAGTTTCACTCGACATATGCTGCTTCCAAACACTAGCAAAGGCGCTGCATCCCAACACTAGCAAAACGTCTAAGAATGCTGAATGCTTGATAAAATGTTATGTTTTGCCTCATGCTTGATATGATGTCATATGTTGCCTAATGCTAGACGGATTGGATTATTGGAGAATGTTCTGGACAGAGGGATATGTTTTGCGTAACAATGAAAAGATGTGATTGGAAGCATGGTTAACTGAGAATGTGAAAAGAATAAGTGCATGGTATGTGGGGAGTAAAAGCTTTGCATGGAAAATAGATAAAACATAACCAGGAAACATTAATGGATTGAGTATTAATGAAATTGCTAAATGCAGCATGATCATAAGATCATGTCCAGGATAGCAGTTTATGTCACAGTCAAAAGTTCACGTAACTCCGTACAAAATGACAAATTGGCAGGATGATGAATGGATGATGTGCGCCAGAGGGTGGAGTGGATGTATGCAGAAGGTCGGTAGGGCAAGAATAGGGGAAAACGTTTACAGGAAGTAGACTGGGAGATAAAACCAGCAGAGGTGCCAGGGGGAGAATAACAGCCAAGAACCCGGCAAGAATCGCCCCTCACCGCATCAACCACCCGTGGAATCAGCTCTCACTGGCATGTGCAACTTGATCTAAGCTGACTAAGGAAATTTGTCGTTGCTTTTCTGAAAGGGGATTTTCTGCTCTTGAGCATTGTTGGATGAAAAGCTCAGTGCCGTGTTGTACTTTTTTGTGCTTTCTTAACAGGAATTGTAATTGAACTCAACCAACCTGTGTAAGTTTGTTTCGGTGTCTTAATCTTTGATAAAAGAAAGAAAACGAGCACGCAGTGTGATTGGCTATTGGTTCTTGTAGTCAAGCTCACTTCTCAAATTGTGGACCAATTCCAACAAACCACATATCATCTTTGTATTGGGTGAGATGCTTAACACATGATCCGACTGAATCCACTGTGTTACTCTGTTCTCCTTCCCATCTTTACTTCTTTACCACAACTAAAGCCCTCTTCACCTTTCTTATTCTTCTATTGATTGACCTTTGCTCTTCTTGCTCCCGTTATTGTATACTGAAATCCTCCTTCATCATGATCTATTTCACCGTAATGCTCGGGATGAAAGGCGAGGGTGACGTGCATGAGGTCGAGGCTCTGGCAGGCAATGGAGTCGAGATGAAGGATGAGAAAATGATAAGGAGGAAGTGAGGAGTCCAAAAATGTGAAGGAGGATGCTTTACAATTTCCCGAACAGATTTAGAAAAAAAAAGGTAAATAAGATGATAGGATAACAGGTGGAACAGATTTAGAACAGATTTAGAAAAAAATGATTAATAAGATGATAGGATAACGTGTGTGCGTACATGTTGAAGTGCAGAAGAAAAAGAATATACAGCTCATTAAAGGAAGCATTTATACAAGACAGGAGATTTAATGAATTCTTGCACACACACACACGCACACACACACACACATGCACACACATTGAGGGACTTTTACTTAAATCTTCCTTCTACACAGCCAATTAAAATTGTTTTCCAGCACAACCTCTGACATAAATAGTATCATAAAAGGAAGAGATAAGTGGCTGAAAGAGCTTGATGCATCTTTGGAGACAATTTATGAGTTTGATGTCTTTGAAAGGTGAAAAAAGTCTTGTCATTAAGTGTTTTCAAAATGTTTCGCTAACATATTCCCTGTCTACTATTGTCTTCAATCTTAATCATGTATCATGTTGTTATTTTGGGAATGTGCACTCAGTGATTCGTGTAATGTGCATTAACATGACAATATGTTTCATATGGTAAGTGGCATTCCGTCCGTCACTCTTTAGAAGGAATGTCTTAAACCTGACATCTAACTGAAAGTAATGTCTCAGGTTTCAGCTATCACAGCACAGTAGATTATGAAATAACGGAACAATTATGTCCTCCTTGTAAAAGCAATTTGTCACATATATTTTACAAAAACAAAAACATAATCGTTACCACCTTCTTTTGCTTCTTAGGTGTGGGACTACCACTATTGGTTCTTCACTACTTTTGTTTTATAGGAAAATAAAAATCATTGGCGGGGTTACACAAGATAACCCACGTTACTGAGGTTATAGGTTTATTTTTATAGGTTTCTGTAAGAATGATATGTTTCCATTTATCCATTTTCTGTACCACTTGACCTGTTCTACGCCTAGTTTAAACAGCATAACCAATGCTCGAATTCTAAGGAGCAATTTTTCAAAGCAGTGATTTTATTTGAGGAGTATCTTATTCATGTTGAGGACCTATTTTTGGCAGGTTAATCCCAAAATGTTTTTTTAATATAGTAATAGAACTATATAATGGGGACTAATGGCAGCTCATGACAGTTTTACATAGGGGTTGGGGGGGTGCGAAGGGGTGGCAGGAGGTTCAGTTGGGATATCAGGCTTGCTTAAAAACCTAATAAAGTTTTATTACTCAGAATTTTTTTTTTTTTACTTTGAAATTTACTGTGCACATACACCACCATTCACAGATTTTATTCAGTGTTTCATGGATTCTGTCACAATAATGAGACAGTACGGAGTTGAAACCTTTGTCGCTTATGTTCATAGTTGTGGATTTGATCACAATTGACAAGATTCCTATATTTAAGAGATGATTCCCACGAGAATAACATTTAGGCCATTGTCAGACTCACAACAATCTTAAAGGATGCAGATTAAGACAAATGTTGTTCCCTCTAAACTTTAGTCATAGTTCTGTGTGGACCATTGGGCTTTTCAAATACAGCGGACCAGACCATTTTTATAATTCACTAATTTGTATGATTAAAAAAATTATACTGACTAATAGCAACCCTGACTCTGAGCTCAAAGTAGCTACTGATAAACTACAATATCATATTTGATAATTTCATGATAAGCACAAACAACCACTCTCATAAGTCATAAATTCATCACAATTGACTGAGAAAACTGAGCAATAGTATGGCAATTGACCTGATTGGTGAAGCAGTGCTGGAAGACAACCAAAGAATGAAACAAATATTTTCAAATTTCACTTTGCAAATCTAATACTGTCTGCCATATTTGTAGGTATGTGTGTGTGTGCTGCTTGATGCTGTGTGTGTTTGGATGCATGCTGTGCTGTAGGCTCAAGTTAAAAGATCAAGACAGAGCTGGTGGATAGAGATATAGGGACATACAGAGCAGATCCAAGACAATGGACTGAATTCTCTCTCTCACACACACACCAAAGGACAAGAACATCAACTGGATATGGGAGGTTGCTGTGGCCCAGCTGCTATTTATAGCTTGAGGGAAAAACTAGGATAACTGATTTCCATGCACGTAGACACACAACACAATGCACAGACATGAATGCATAAACACTCGAGAGACAAAATGGACATCTTGATATTTTCCAGTAGCCCACAATGTGAATGCATGTCATTAGTCCTGACTCCCTGTGCAGAGCGAGACGAGTGTGGTAAATACAGTTTGGGTTATGAAAAGGGATTTTGCATTTTTGCATCCTGCTGTGGCAGAAAGAAGAGTGACGACACTTTCCCCAAGCGATGCACTCTGTTTGTGTCTTGCCATTAGAGGTGAGAACCACAAGTTCTCTGAGGATGAGCAGGGCATACTGTTGCGTCAAGGGAGTCCGATAAAGGCAGGTTTAGAGTGGTCTGTGATTCCTTGCTGTATTAGAAGACTTGAACAGTTTGTAAGGCGGACAGTTTTTTTCCTTTGTGCACTTTTAGCACTTATCTGAACTCTGGTGGTCATGAGCATTCATTATAAGGTAGACTGGTAGAATTTAACTTCAACTCAGCTATTTTTATTTGCACTGTTATGCATGTGCATTACCTTTTTAGTGAAGTCCATGGCTTTGAGGATGGAAAGGTTGAGTGTCTCCAGTGAGGCCAGAACTCCTTCATAGTCTCCCATGTGCTTCGCGAAGTAGTCTGAGAACAAAAATATATGTGGACAAAATTATTATTAGCCTTTTAATAAAGCATTAACTCATATGCAATACTAGTACTATGATTAATACTATGAATAAATTTGACAACAAAAGATCATTTGTTTTTCACTAAAATGACGTTTTTTATGAGTGCCCTGATGAACAACAGTGCAAAATCGATATAGTTTGCTCCGCCTCTAAATTCAGAGGTGCAAGGTTCGATTCCAGCTCTGGCCTTCCTGTGTGGAGTGTGAATGTTCTCCCCCTGCCTGTGTGGATTTCCTCCGGGTGCTCCCACATTTCAAAAACATGCATGAAAGGTCAATTGAGCACTCCAAATTGTCCGTAGGTGTGATTGTGACTATAATTTTTTTTTTTTTTTTTTTTATCTCTGTGTGCCCTGCGTTTGGCTGGCCACCAGTTTGTCTACTGCCCGAAGTCAGTTGGGATAGTCTCCGTTTCAGAAAATAGATGGATGAATGAATTTCCTATAACAATATAGAATTGCCTGGCTTACCTTTACTGTCATTGATGAATTACTTTTAGTGTGTCAAATGTGACAAAGTGGCCGCCAAAGGTTTGTTTGAGCAATTGAAGGAAGCATTATTGTGAGTGTGTATTTGCGCGCTTGTATTATACTTACCACAGAGTTCTTTTGTGTCAACATTACTATCGCAGCACAGGACATCGCAGGAGCGACAAGGTAAAAGGTGAGAAGGAAAGTGGAAACGGAGAAGAGTAGGGTTAGAATAGGGCCGGCTTTTGCATGCAAATACAAACACACACACAAACATACACACAAACACACACACGCACACACACTTGGAAATAGTCAGGTCTGGTTCATTGTGTGTCTGCTGGAGCAGGAAACGTGATTAACAGGGATGAGGCATAGACGGATGGATTGAAAAAAAGAGAATTAAGACATAGCCAGACTGAGAAATTTGTAACCGATGATGGAGTAGAGGAGGAGATGGAAAGAAGGACACCATCTGCTCAGTGCTTGAATGATTGTTCAGTAAATAATACAAATGCCATGAGACGCTCCAAAAATAAAATTACTTTTTCATTGCTATTTCACAGGGGATGGAGCCACTTAGAGAAGCAAATATTGTAATTATCTGCCCCACCAAATTTGATCCAGGTCTTTCCATGAAAATGTACATATAGAGTGGAAGAGAAAGAACATTTGAGATATTTACACAGGACATCTGGATGCAAAGTGAAAATAGATGATTGCTTATTACTCTTTTTCCATTTGAGTCAAACATTAGAATACAAATGGGAAAATTTGGTCAATCAATTTCGAGAGACTTTTGTCATTCTTAATGAGCAATAGTGCATTAATAAACAAAAATATGTTTCATGATAATTTTGCCAGTTGAGCGATAAAACAATTTGCTCACCACAGCACAAAGATGGCACAGTGCTGTTGTTTTATGTTTTGTCATTATGTCATTATTCTCAATGACCATAAGAAATCATCGAATGAATTTGTTACGTTATCCCTCAATTAAAATTGGTAAAAAGAAGAAACAATGACAGATGGATGAAGGCTGTTTGATATGCTCATCCCTCTTCATTAAACCATTTATCAACTTCCTGCTCTCTCAAGAAATGCTTACACTATCGTTTTAGGTTTTACTTGAGCGAATCAATTCCTTTCTAGCTTTTATATGGTAATGGCGAGTCCTAATGTGTGAGTGTCACGCACACGTCAATAAAATGAATAGAATCTTTCTCGTCTGCATCCACCGCAAAGGAGTAGATTAATAATACACCTGCTTCAAACAGCCAGATACGTTAATAGAAACATCATCAGTCTGCTTCGGCATTTATCACACTGACATTAAAACGTGCCGTGCAGTAGTGATTGCTAATGTTGCACGCTATATCAAATTCTAAACTTAAACGACAACATTCTGGTCTGCCTGGCATTCTTTATAAATGTAGATTTTCAAGATAGCGCTGTTGTGTAAATGCTCAAGGCCAATGCTGATCAGTCACTCATAATCACTTCTACTGATTACAGAATAGAGGTGCTTGATTAGCTCAACATATTTTGTCTATACATTGATTTAATGAGAGCCAATCAAGGAGGTCTACAAGGAGCAACTGCAACCGGCTCACACAAACACGCATGCAGTATTTATGCTTACCTGGTATTATCAGAGTCAATGGTATGAAACAACTTCTCCAGCTCTTCCTCGTTCAGCGTACCATCAGAGAAGAAAGCCTGGAACTCATCCAGAGAGAGTTTACCATCATCTAAAGGAGACACACACACATAATGATGTGAGGAGGGCAAATGATCACTGACAGTTTCTTTTGCAAGCAACACTATTTAGGGCTCCAAATAACTTTTTATTGAGGAGCAGTTCTTTGTTGTTTCATCACATAGACATAAATCAAAGGTTTTATTCAACAATAAATGAATGAAAATATAACAGTTGAATGGAGGGCTTTAAATAGCTAACTGAAACTTCTACTGAATAATTGTGTGTTCCTGAGAATGGTATTTTGACTGAATACATATGATTTTCTAATGAACAACCAATTGGTTTCCATTTTGAACCAATCAACAGATGATTGTTTTTTAATTCACACTGTGCAAAGCAGCAAACTTGTATTTTATTGTGTCGAACCATTTTCAGTGGGGGAATTTCAAACAAATATACTTTAAACTTAAGATTTCTTCTATCAAGTATTAAATACAAAAAGGTTTTGACAGCTTTTTGTTCAACTTCACTTGAGCAGCTAGCATTTCAGCAAGTAGGTTCATGGCCGTGCATTTATGAGCTTACACCAGCTAACAAGGAATAAAGACAAATATTCTGCAGTACAAGTCTTGGTAGAGTCAAAGGCCTTAAAATGAAAACCCCTTGAGAGGAAACAGTCGAAAAAGTAAACTATATTAAATTTGATTCATGATCTCATCAATTTCAGTTTAAGTGATTCACTTGATATAATCATACATAACCTCTAGAAGGAGTTTAATGACTTTCTTTAGCTGAGGATTTTTTTTTTTTGGGAATAGTTCTCAAATTCACACTTTGTGGTTGGTGATAAACATTAATATAAAAAAAATCCCAACACAGCATCGTACACACAAAAAGCAAATTCAGAAGTATCTGACCTAAGATTACGTTTTGGCAGAGCTTTCATCAGATCGTTCTTTCTTACCCAAACAACGGCATGAAGTGAATCAGCCCAGGTAGCTCTGATAACCTCCAAATGGACCATCTGGAGGCCGCAGCTAGTGAACTATGCAAATGGTATACAGTAGCCTAATTGTAGACACTGACTGATATATAGTCCAATGAACACAAGTTAAAGGAAGTATTTCAAATTCCAAATTTAGTCCATGAGTTCAAGTCTTCTTTTGCATCTTTTCTATTTGTTTGTTTTTGTTTTTACAATTTGGAGAAAACTGAGAATTGTGACTGACTTCCAGCAGACAATCACAGAACTGTTCTTCTCAGGGATGTGGACAGAGCCTAAAGGAATTTCCTTTTAAATACATAAACATCCCTCGAAGCAGGAAGCATTCTCGTGATGGGTACATCAAATATTTAACTACTACTTGGCATCCAGCTCACTCGAGCATTTCTGAAGTTTGTATGTTCTCTATGTGCTTCTGTGGGATCTCATCACCTATTCTTCCCATAGGACATAGACAATAGGTCAAAACTTCCTGGATTCCTCACTAGTGAAAAAAAATAATTAAAATAAATATTTCAGGATTGCTGGTTAGCAAATCTACCTTGCAGTTCTGAGGTACAGTTGTCTTCAATTTTTTCTGCCCGTATACATAACTGCGATTGTGCTAATGATCAGTACAAGTGCAGCGGCTTGATTCTAGTAGGATGCAGTGCCACTTGACCACACCAAAGTTCTACAAAAAAAACTTCTGTGAATATAATGTCGCGTAAATAAATATAAATATTTCTAAAAACAGAAGCACTGTGAGACATCGGTAACTATGTCCGCCTCACAGTTCAAAGGTGCAGGGTTCGATTCTGGCTTTGGACAATTACTACCTTCCTGTGATACTACTAATACTTTTCTCTGAGGTACAGAGCTGAATTTTGACCTTTCGACTTAGCTCATCAGCGTTGATGCACCTGCTCAATAGTTGCTTGGTTTTCCTCAATACACATACAACAAATTGCTTTTCTGGTAGTTGAAAATCGGTCTGTGTTTCTCAGACAGCCCTGATACATACGGAATTACAGTATTGTTGGTCTGTCGCTCTTTTCTTCCTCATCCAGTGCACCCTTTCCACACCAACTCTCGTGATGTGGTAACTAGTAATGTAACATGAACTGATCAAGAGGCGAAACATCACCCAAAACAGTCCAGTTGCAATCGATTGCATCCTACCTACTATTACTTATTGGATAGTCATACAAATACACAGTATGGCTCCAGTTGTCAATTCCTTTTCAAGCTGCTGTAAAATCAATCCAGCGTGGCTTTCAGTCAAGGATAAACTAGCCAAACTCCTGCTGCCTGTCTGAGTGAGTACAATGTCGATTATGTTTCAAAAGCTCAAGGCTGTTTGGAAGGCACTTGAAAAGGTCACAAAACAGTATTGGATTGGTGCTCGTTTTATGAAACCCAATGTTATTGAAATTCAGGGTTGTTTTTTTTTGCATGTGCTGCTGTGTGGTTTGGATAATATTTACGGGCTTTTATAATCTTGCTAAAGCTTTGATTCACTGTAGCAAACGTTAATGGTTTAGTGAGACATACCAATATAATTACTTTGCCTAACAATGTGTAACATGATAAAATGATTGCTGGTGTGCAAAACAGAAAAGTATAAACTGGAGTAATGTCTAATGGAGTATGACGGTCTTTGCAAAATAATTTTCTGAGATGTGAAAATATTTGCCTATAGTAAGCCTGCTAAAATCAATTTATATGTAGTCCAGAACCGAATAAGTAAAGAAGTAAATGTATTTATTCATTGAGTTCTTATTTACGTATTTATTTATTTGTTCATATGGTTGACTCAATAAATAAATTATGATCATTTCAATTAATATTCCTTAGGGTAACTAAACAAATAAATAAATAATTAAATACATATACAAACAGCTATATGTTTTTGTTTTGTTCTATTGATTTTCTGTAGATAGTCTCGCAATTTGACTTTGATACCTGCAACACATTCCAAAAGAGCTGGTAGGGGGAACAAAAATTTAGAATTGCTAAAAAAAAAGTTGTGAACATGTGGAAATTTTAAGAGTTTGAATAATACGTATCCTGACTTTGCAGTGTATTTAATTGAATATAGGTTGAAAACATATTGCAAATCATCAAATGCTGTTTTTATTTTGGATTTACACCACGTCACAGCTTCATATTAATTGCAATTTGTATAGTCCCATATGAAAGTCCTGACTGCTGAATTTTGCGGTGATGTCTCAAGTGTCTAAGGCACCTCGTTGCTCAATGCTTAGTCAGCAAAGGGCTCCCCCCACCTCACTATATTATCAAGGATCTCAACTGTCATAAATGTGCAAACAGAGGAGCAAGGATCACGACTCAAACCCATAACAGCCATCCCTGATAAAGTAATATTGCTTTATTGATCAGAAAGCTGCTGTGGACACATTACAGCAGCTGTAATAACTCAGCAACAGAGACAATCCATCTGTGACACACGTCACATTTATTTGACATGTCAGGAAAGAACATATCATTCCATCAACCATTTCTGTCTTGATTGCCGCTCAGCTCTTGATAAAATCCATGGAAGGAGACGCTAAAAGTGTAAAGCGAGAACTGAGGGGCTTGCAAATGAAATGACACTTTCCCAATATCAGACTAAAAATAATTTTCCAGTGGTCATCTCTGCTCTACGTTTGCATCACATCTGATCAATGCTGTGTGCAAGAAGAGTGCAGTCTTTGATGGTAATTTTCTAACCTTAGTTGGAAAAAGGACAATACGCTAAACAGAAAATGTATATACCGTATTTTCCGCACTGTAAGGCGCACCTAAAAACCTCAAATTTTCTCAAAAGCCGACAGTGCGCCTTATAATCAGGTGCGCCTTATAGTGCGGAAAATATGGTACTGATACTCAGATTTTTGCCGATCTGTCCACGAGTGTGTATCCATGTGTGTGTGTGTGTGTGTGTGTGTGTGCGTGTGTGCATGCCTGCATGTTGGAGAGTCATTTATTTAACTATTGTTGAAATGCACATCTGCTTTTCCTTATTTCATCACCATCCATTAAGAGCCTTTCTATGCCTGATGGACTGCAGCAAGGGAGGGGATTTTCCTGGATTCACGGCTCATATGACTGATTGTCTCACCACATGATGCAGAGCTAGATATCAAATATTCATTTCCCGGCCCTGAAAGTGTGCTTGTCCTTGAGTGTGCTTGAATGGATGCAGCAGGTTGAGCTGTGGGGCTACTGCAGCACAGTAGAAAACCACAGGGAGTGCAGCTTCACAAAAGGTGGAACTTAAAGGTGCTGCGGGTAAAAATGGGCTTCCTTTCCCCCTTCTACAGTTTCCTGGGGGCACGATAAGTATTTTTAAACACCTCTAAAAAATAAAAGTAATTGTGTAATTTGGTATTTACAGTCCAGGGACTATTTCACCCATTTAAGATTTTCCTGCCAAGTAGTACATTGATTGATCGAGTAAATGTTTTTTGTTTTGTTTTAATAATAATATGGCATATGCCTGATGGTACCAGGCATTCTTTTTTCATCTTGTCTTTACCCGTTAACCAATCAGATCCACCATGCCACTTGCGTCTCCAGGAGTATCTTGTTTTCCTGTCAATTTGCATATATTTAATTCCTTGTTTTCTGTTAGTATGTGTCGGCTCATTGCCACATGTTATGTCACCCTAAATCATGTTGCAGTTGTTTTTGGGGTGAGTTCTGTTCACTTCCTCAGTTTGTTTGCTATTTTGAAACTTACGTTTTTGAAAGACTGTATTAGATAATTTTACATCCTTTCTTTGCCTTTTCTGTTTAGTTTTTGATCAAGTATTTTTGTAGATGACTCATGGTGCCCAGTCTCCTCCCTCCTTCCCTGCACCTGAGTCCACTTTTTGCCTATACAACGCAAACCGTGTCTCGTATTTTCATCCCGCCTTTCTGAAAATCGCAGCATTGTTCACAGAGCGAGTGAGTGCGCCTCGAGAGAGCAGGTTGTATTTTGGAAGAAGATGTTGATCAACATGGGATGAACTTTAATATCGCAGAGGTGAGGAATATACAGCTGAGGCAAATTAAATATTGATCTTACAGCATGTGCACAGGTGAACACTACCATCAGTCCCGTCTCATGTCAACAATGAAAGCATCCCGAGACCACCACCGCCAGCTAAGGGAGTGGGCTCATGCACTTAGAAAACAGCTATGAAGAAAGAATTGTACACAAACCATCTCACTCACGGCTGTGTGTCGGCAAGTGGGGTGATGAAAAAAGAATGATTAAAAAGCATTCAATGAATATGTTCCTGCCATAATTCAGAAGGTTGAGACATCCACACGTGTGTGATGCCCATAATTCAAATTCGACCAGCTGTGCCAGTATTTAAACTCCAGACAGACTTTCTGCCACCAAATTGTCATTCCCCGTGCAAGGACACACCCTAACTACGTCAGAACACCTCGCATGATGATATGCCAACATTTTCGCATCTTTAAGGTTCAAAGCTCAAATAAAATGCCACCGACGTAGTAGCTGTGGCGAACACTGGCTTTCAATTCCACCTCACACTTCCTTCTTCTCCTGATCCTTAGGAACTATATGGAGGCTGTCAAATTCAATTGGACGGTCTGCTAAAGTGCACAGAATGATCATTTACATGGCTTTCACACAAGGCAATATTTGGGTGAAGCATGGCATCAGCTCTCCTGAACAGAATGGATAGTTTTCCGTTCCGCCTGGGCTCAGCTATTTATCCAGACTTGATGGCCGTAACTATTTCCAACCTCGCAGCAGTGAAGCAGCACTGAGAACCAAGGCACTGGTGTTTAATTCAGCAGTGACCCAATTTACTGTGAGCAGCCAGCAAGCCCAGGAGAACCTACTTAAGAATTCACTAGTAAAACAGCGGAACCGGAGCAGCAGTAAAGGCAGACTACCCATTTGCTGTATTAGTACCGTACTCCCAAATTCCACAGGACAAACCGATCGACTGCATCTCAAATCCCTGCTCGTCTGGGTCACTCAATGAATCTGCTGTTCTTCAATCGATATTTCAGTTATGTAATGAGAAAGGTAATGAAAAGCTTGTGTATCACTGATGTGGTTGTTGCGCCGCATATCATTTAAAACCAAATTCATCTCCCACAGCTGGTAAAAAAAATATCAGCCAACTGATACAAAACTACAATTAAATAAAAGTCACATTGAGGGAAATGAAATGATGTTTTTGGTGGTTGGGAGTGTGATATGCTGTAAAATGGCATGTTCCCATGACAGTTTACTATCAATTTGAGTAGAATCAGACAGCTGCTGTGAAAGGGGGCCTTTTTTTTTTTAAATTGCCTGTCGGTGTATAGTTTAACTAAAGCAATTTTTTCACAAATGCTGCAAAATGTGTGGCAATTTATTGTCAGCCTATAGTGTGGGTTGGCTGTGAAACAAAGAGGAATCTTTGCGATTATGAATACAATCCATTCTGGGCGTCTGGTCTAGGAGTATTTCGAGCTGACCTTAGAAAACTTTACAATCAATCACAAAGCACAAAACCAAGCAACAGTTGCTGAAAGGGTATTTGTATATTGACTTACTAATATGTTGTATATTGCTAGGGCTGGGCGATAATTCAATATCAGTATGTATCTCAATAAAGACGTGGTCAATATCAGTATAAAATATGTTTGATGAAATATTCAATATAAAAAGGTAATCAGGAAAAAAAATCCCAACCATGTATACTCCTTGAAAATACGTTTTCCTACCAGATATTTTGAATGCTATTTTTTCCCCTGGTAGTGGTGTATTAGTTTTTTATTTTCAATCAATTTATGTTCCTTCCATAATACATGTATAATAAAATAAATAGATCGATTTGAGGGGTGAGGGTTCTAACTAGGGGTGCAGCGAATAAAAAATGGATCACAGATAGGATTGTTTCTTTTCTTACCAGCAAAAAAACATCAAATAAAATATAACATAACTTTTGCCCATCAAATAAAAAAAACAACAACAACTCAAAATGATGAAACAAAATGATGTCCAATATGGCCCTTTAGATGTTATGAACACAACTTTAAGGGCACTATAATGCAGAATACCTTCTTATTTTATTAATGGGCCATGAATGAAAAGGCCCTCAAAGTGCAATTGAAGGCACAGCCTCTTCCTTCAAATACGGAAAGTGAATTACAAACTACCTACATCACTGACAAAAAAAGCAAGCAAGCAAAGTAACGCAATAGCCTTCACACTTTGCTGTAATTAACTAGAGGTTTCTTTGCGTCTTTATTTAGCGAGCGTTATTTCGAAATGTCGATAAGACAAGTCAATCGCGACATCACGCTTAATGTATTATTTGGTAAGCTTTCACTTTGAAGTTAGCCTTCACTTTTGCTGCTTTTGGTGCTTCTTTTTGATGGAATATTTAATATATAGTTAATATAGTTAACATGCTGATTTGAGCTCTGAATGTTGCTACAAGAGCTGCGCGTCCAGATGGGAAATATTAATTCTCATCTGATAATTTTCACTAGGAGATGGACTAATCCGTGATCTGGAAGGAAGCCTGCATTTTAGTTCTTTGAGATGTATCGGGGCTTTTAAGTAATTCTTGATGAGCAAGGGAGGCCGTGTCTACTGGAGAGACAGGGCGGTGTGAAAGAGTTACGGGTGAACGGTCAAGAGTGAGAGGGCAAGAGTGAGAGACAGACAGACTGACAGAGAGAGAGAGACAGACAGACAGAAAGCGAGAGAGACATCAAGAAAGACAGCAAGAAAGACAGAGAGAGATGGCCTGTATGGTTTCTGGGGTAAGTCTTTTTTTTCCCTGTGGAAAAGGGAAGGAAAGCATAAGGAAGCACATATGTATCGTCCCTGCCGTCACATGTCATCTTCATCCTTCATCTTCTTCATTCTTATCATTTTCTTATTACAATTCTTGTCGCAGAGGGTTAAAACACCTTTTTTTTTTTTTTTAGTTTATTGTTGGGCTTGCACCCCCCCAAAAAACGTCTTCTCTTTCCCTCATGCTGTTTAAGCTTTAGATTTGGGGCTCTGCATGATGGGTTGTCATAGCAACAGGATGAATGGGGGAACTGACCCTGCTTTCAAAATGAGGACACCACCATATTTCTCCTGCTGTACTAGTAAAACACATGCATGTACGCGCACACACGCAGACACTAATTCATTTTCTTGTCTGTCTTCATTCCACCAAGTCCAAATCCAACTTAAACCTACCGTATCTCTGCCTCTGTGTGTTCGAATGATAAATGGTGACCAAAATTTAATGTCACTGATCTGTCAGTTTCTTTCTTTTCCTCCAATCAATCACCACATCCTGCCAGGAACACGCATGCCAAAAAATCATTTTTGCATCTCACTCAGCACCTGCTCAAGCATAATTTTCAATGAGCTTGTTTTGCTTCTCCATATTCATAGAGGCAGACTGCTGTTAGGTACCGAGACACCGAAACATGCTATAGGTTACAATCTTATTTGGGCTTCAAAGCTTCTACAAATTCATGATAATTGTACAACTGTTATAGTTGAATCACCATGGTTAAGCGCGAGGTTATGAAGTTGCACAATTTAGGATTGGACCAAATATTTGTGTGTGTAATTTAGTAATACCAGAAATTGAAAAGATGTGGAAGAAAATTGATGAGGCAAAAGAATGAAAGCGCTACATGCATTTATGGGAGGAGCGGGCTGTTTATTACATGTGAAAATAATCTCCCATCCGCCCTTCTGTCTTCATCATATTTCTGGGCTGTGGTGTATGTTGGTAAGATGAAAAAGCCTTATCTTTCAATATCTTCCAAACACATGTGGGAAAATGTTATGCTTCAAATATACCAGGGCAGTAGAAGTGCTGTCATAATAGTGACCAACTTAAATCTTGTTTGAAGTTATTTGTGTTCTCAGGCTGTAACAGAAATTTTGCAAAAAGTGGAGTGTGATGACTTACTTATGTACTGCACATGTATCCGTAATTGTAATAAACATGAATTGAAACATGCTTGAAGACTAAAAATAGACTCAACAAAAAGGAAGAACATCTGATTGAATTACAGCACACATTATATAGCGGGCTACATTTTTTAATTACTCTTGTAAGTATAATTTTCCAAACCGCATGATTTCCCTATTGTACCTCTGTAATTTTTAATCAAGTCGAGATTTTTAAATTTTAAAACTCTGTGAAAGCACAGTATCTTGATACAGTGCCCTAAATGTCATCTGTGATGTCTGCTTGTCTTGATTTCAACATTCACTGGATGAAGATTAAAACATTCATGTCAGAACATAGTCAGGGAAATGTCAAGCATGTCAACTCTTTGAATTGACATTTTAACCTCTGCACCTGTCCAGAAGCAAGACCGATGAGTCAGAAAGGTACAAGGAAGGAGTGTGCTCTATTTTAAATTTTCAGGATTTTGTGCATTTAGTATTTAACACAGAGCAGGGAATTACTTTTAATGTTAAAGCGAAACTGCAACTGTGAAGACGTTTTTGTCTGAAGGTCTGTGTCTTCTATAACTCTCTTGAAGGCCACAATGGTAGGGCTAATCGTTTTTGCCTAAAAATACCAACACGCTTGATTTCAACCATGATCAAATTAAAACCTAATAAATTAAAGTTGAACTGGAACCGGAATACAATTATTCTTTGTGATTATGTCTCATCAGCTCAGTGAAAGCCAATTTCCTGTGTGTAAACAACTTGCGTCGGTCTGTCTTTTGAAAAGAAGAGATGATCGAGAAGATCTATTTTGTTGCACAACGGAAAGTAGAATACCATGAGATGTGAACATCATCAATCCAGCTAAACATAATAATGTTATTAGAGGAGTGTGGCAGCAATGTTGAGCAGATTTATTGAGAGGAGATGGTGTGTCTTATTCTACAGGCTCATGAGGAACTTTGTGTATGTGTGTTTTGGGGGGGGGAGTGATGATTCTCTGATGGGAGATAATTGTGTTTTTTTTTTTTTTAGACTGGACTAAAAGCAGATATATTTCAACGCCTTCCTTCACTGCACATCCAACTATCTGAAACCCACTGGCAGCCTCTATTGCTCCCTTAAGGGGGGACTCATTTGCACAAATGGCTTTATGGTTCCTGTTAACAGCCAGATATACTACTTCACCCGCCAATAATTGACTGCCATTGCCCACAACGGTGCTTTTTAATGCAGCGTGTTGGTGTTTAATGGCAGATAATAGAATGTCTGTTTGTGAAACCAGGTCAGTTTAGCATGTCAGCTCCACCTTGTTGTTGTTAACATGGTGTCATGGGCGACACTGCAGCTTTATGAACTTGCAGTGGAGGATGTCCAATCTGTACAACTAGACAGGTTGATGTTATGTGACTACTTTTATGGACTCTGTTAGATGTTATATGGCTTGACATTTTTGTGCAATATGTGTCATATCTGAGTAGGTAAAAAAAAAAAAAAAGACAAATACAGCCTAGACCAGCATGGTTTTGTTGAGTTTTGGTGCCAAGAGCAAAACAGCAGCGGCAAAATAAAACTACCAAGACTCAAACAGCGGAACCCACGGGCACCTTGTAGGACCAGCATGTTGTCAGACTCTTATTTAATGGGTGTTATGTAGTTTATCCGATTGCTGCCGTAGCTTGACGAGATCAGCCAGCACAGCTAGCAAACGAACAATCAGTGATTCACAATTTGCATACTGCCATTGATGGCCCATTCATTTCAAATCATATCTGCAAAGCACAATGACCATTAACTCTTCACAATTCTATTGTAAATGTTGCTTTTTATTGCTTTTTGTTCCTGCTTGTATTTTGAAGGTGCATTTTATTTCATATAACCATGACACTGAATGCTCTGACCAACAATGACTTACTTCTCAGCCATCTTATAAGCCTTCTGTGGAGAGAAAATTGTGTTTCTTAAAAAAAGTGGTTTCAACTGATTATTAAACGGCGCTGCCTGACTTCTGTTGAAAAGAAATTCTGTTCACGGTGATTGAGTAGAACATACTTTGCTCATTGTAAATGGTTTAATTGGCATCTTTAGTTTTGTCTTATACTGTATTAATGTTACATGTTCGTAATGTGTTACGCCCACCGCTGGCCAGTTTAGCTGTCACAGCTTTGAGCGAGAGGTGGAGTAATTTGTCATTTGTCTCAAATATAGGAAACAGAAAACAACAACATAAATGCAAAAACATCTCAAAAGCAAAATGAAAAACAACAGACATAAGTTCTTTAATAGCTTAATGAAGAGGCGAGGTTTCCTATTCTCTGTGACTTATTTCTTCCTTTAATGTTAAGTGCAATCCACCTTGCCATATTAAAAGTTTCCCTTTATGAGTTTCCCTTTATGAGGTTCTTATAAACTATTTCCATGTGTCCTCTCATTAGGACTGGCTGTACTGTTCTTTTTTTTTTTCATAAAATAAGAAGCTCCTTAACTTTCATTACGTTGATCTCTAAGGAGCTCACATCAGTTTTGGAGGGAAGATACAGTAAGCACGCTCTATAAACTTCTCCCGCCGAGTCCCTCTTTTTTAATAAAGCAACCACGGCAATATCGTCTGCATACTTAAATGGACTAACATTTTCCTGGGTTAAGTGGAATTTATTAACGTATCAGTAAAAAGGTGATAAATTGAAATAAATAGATTAAATATTGTCCCTTGTGCAGCACCTGTGATAAGCACAGTGATAACGGAATGAGAGGAAACCAAACTACCAAGTGAAGACCAATTGTAAGCATGGATGATACATAAAAAAAAAAAACACACAGAAAGGTCAGAGCCAAGATTAGAATCCAGAACATTTGACAGGGAGCCACCAAGGTGGGAATAAGTCACATATGTGCAAGTCACACAAATGGTAAGGCTCAAGTGAAAACCATTATCAAAGAGCTCCAGGTACGTGTCACCTGTCGTTTGCGTGTTTGAGCAGAGATTTCAGATATCGCATGTGGGCGTTTAGGCTTGTGAGGATATTTGATGTTTGATTTTAACCGTCGTTTATAGCCAGACACACCAGCTCATTATTTTGTAGATGAGAGCACAGCGGAAGGTCTTTGAGATTGCGGTCTCATCCAATCGCATCCCTCCACTGTTGTTGTTTTTTTTTTTAACCAAGCTTTGGAGGCTTACCTCACTTTATTTCCCTTGATTGAAAATTACATTTAAAAGGCACCCATTGTGACATTTTGACTCTTTTTTTACTGATACTAGTAGTAGTTTACATTTGTTTTGATTTGCCCAAAAAAACAACAAAAAACAACAACAAAAAAACCAAGACTTTCCATACAACGTGTATTATAATAGGCTAAAAATGTACTCTATATCTTTTTCATAGGCATCATAAAGGCAACCATAATGTCTATTTTTCCTATTCTACCATTTTCCAGTTTTAAAAAAAAAATCTGTGTTTTGTTCATCCAAAACACAGTGACCTCGATTATATTTTTTAATACTCTCAGGTATTCTCTTGGCACACTTAATAATGTGATGTTAGCCTTCAGCGACAATCATGGGAATGAATGGGGCCATACCAAACCTTTGCCATCGGAAAAGTGGTAATAGTGATACTTGGCATGTTTATTTAACCTCCTATGGCAGCAATTGGTGAAAAAGTACTATTCTGACAAGTTGCTCACCAGCGCCTGTTAATCTTTGACGCTCAACACATTTAATGTTTTTCTGATAGTTTTAAGTTGACCAATTAACAGCAGGGCGTTGATTGTATGTGTGTGTTCAAACTAAATTGATGAGAGCAGCTAGTTATTAAGCGCCAATCAAAATTCTCAGTGTCACCCGAGTCATTTGTCATCTTGTCAGTGTGATCAGACTAGATGCATAAAACATTTTGTTCATGCGTTTTCTTTCTCAGGGTCATAAAGAACTTGGAGTAATTCTGGCATAATAAGATGGGTCATAGATAACACATTATAACCACAAACAGACGAGGAAGAGGGCAGAGTGAAGCCAACACAATTGCAAACCACTGCATGATTTGACAATTCAAAGCAACAATTGATTTTGAGCCTGCTGGAAATGCTACAACAAATTATGCTGTGCCTGTGACAGATGTTCAACTGTGTGCCAGCTGAGAGAATATGACAACAGCATCTGATTCTGGCAGAAATATGCCATCACCTGTGATCCTGGAATTGAGAAGTAGGTAGCTCCAGGAGGAAAATGCAACATGAATCGAGAATGAGGATAAGATGATTTACTAAAACAGACTCTGGTTGTTTAGTGACATTCACATGGGTTTCACGCACACACGCACACACACAGGCATGGCTAAAATACGCTCTGCAGACTCCAACAGAAGCATTACCTCCAACAAGGTTTCCATTTGATTGTTCATTTGCCCAATTTTACAAAAACAATAATTATACGTGGCACAGGCCAAAAATAACATTTAAATGACAATCATCCATCTATTTTCTCCATAGCAAGAAGCATATTTGATTTACTTTCTCTATGTACAATGCTTGATTTTAGTGTTTAGTCATATGCTAGAAACGGGAATTTGAAGTACAATTTAGTGCTAATACACAGAAAAAGTTTTTATTTAATTATAGTCTCGATGTACGTATCCCTCCACAGTACTAAGCTACAATTTCTGTTTGAAGTACTGCTGTCCTTTAAACTCATTGCACTATAGCTGGTCAAATTTCCAGTCATTAAACAAATTAAAAATTAATTGTTACAGCAGACCCCTGATTGGCTGTGATCTCACTCAGTCATCAACTTTTATTTAAGTTTAGAAACGATCAAGTGTAAATAATGTAGGGCAGAATGTCCTCACAAGAAATCCTGCCACCGTACTGGGACAAGATTAATATGTTAAATATGAATTCAGGAAATGATCCCCATTTATCATCAAACAATCCATCAACATTTTCGAAACGCAACCTAACTTTGTCTTCATTTTGTTTCACCACATTCAGCCGCGTTTTGACCTGATAAAACTGGGAGGCTCTGACCCAAAACTAATTACCTGGGTTAAGCAGGGGTTATTTTTGTTGCTATGGAAACAGTATGTCAGAATGACACTTGGGGCGGGGGGATGTTGTAACCAGGGGCAACAGAGTAGTGTCTAGTGTGGGTTATTTTACGCTCATCTGAATAGAAGTAAATGGTGTTACGCATGAAAAGCAAATCCGGGAGAACTCCTCTACTCCTAATTCTTCAAGTTTAACATCTAGTAAATGACACTTTGTGGAGTAGAAAATATATAAATAAAAGAAATGTCACTCTTGGGTGTGAGACAGCTAAATATTTATCACACACACAAATTCAGACACACCCAGCAAAGCTAATGATGGCATGTAAATGTCATGTGTAAAGTCCCCCCGGTGCTTTCATCTCATAACAGAAGATCCCCACGCTTCTAAAAATACACACTGCAGGTGTGCAGAGCTAACCAGAGTACACACATTCTCCAATGAGTGGAGGAACCCGACCGTTAACTCATTAGGAAAAAAGAGGTGCGGAATTGACAGCTGCAGCTAGATTCTGTTCTGAGACGGGGAACAAAAAGTGAGCTGCCTCTGATCATCAAGGACTGCCAATCAAGCAACGGCGCTTTGCTCACCATGGCAACTCTGCTGCTTGTGACACTGCCACGCCTCACTTTTCAAGCACTGACAAAGATACTTCCAGAGATACTTCATCTCCTTTAGTGAATGATTTTGGAAGAACATGGACACTTCTAGAGCTGCCCGCCTGGTTCAACTAAACGATCAAGGCAGGGAGAATAGGCTTAGTCAGGGACCAAGAATCCAATAGTCACTCTGAAATATCGAAAAACACCTCTGCAGCCATCCAGCAACCAGGCCTGTTCTGTACGGTGTCGGACAAAAGCGACTCCTGAGTGAAATGCATGTGATTGGAGTTTGCTTAGAGGCATCGGAAAAGCTTCCAGACCATAAGAGACAAAGATCTCTATTAAGATGAGACATAGATTGAACTCTTTGGTGACAACGCCAGGCACTGCTCATCATCTGGCCAATACTGTTGGCACTCTGAAGTCGCATATTGGGGATTTTTTTTTTTTTTCTTCAGTGGCAGGATTAACGAATCTCCCGCGATTGTCAGGTTTGAAGGATGGAAGAATGCAGCAATGTACATGCTGGATGAGAACCTGCTCCAGTGCTCTTGACACCAGACTGCAGTGAAAAAGGTCATTCAAATTTAATTAATTTGAACATCTACATTGGTTTCACACGAATAAAATGTGGTGTCATTTTTGTGAAGAAGGGATCGTTGAAATAAAGAACTACATTTTAATCATGTGCAACTGATGTATAAGTCCAAATGAAGTTAATTTTAAAGGATTGACAATAGTGCAATAGTGATTACATCACACTCGTCCACACAATTCATTGGACTACAGTTTTTTCCCCCAATGGCTTACAGTGTTTTTTATGAATGGTTTAACTCGAAGAGTGATTCTTGTGGCACAACTTCAAGAACTATCAATATCAATCGCAAAACCTAACTGTTTGGTTGTTACTGTCATTCGCGAGTGGATATGAATAGTTTTAGAAATGGTTTAGTTTAGAATTAATTTATCCATTCAGAAAAAAAACTATAATTAGGTACAACACTAATTGTGTTGCTCCCGCACCAGGAAACAGCTCCACTCTACTGTTTGCTGTCAGCTGCAAAGCTGTGTTTCTGTCCAGTCTTGACAGCAAAGATAAACAAGCCTCCCGAAAACCTGTCTGCTCACTGTCATTATGCCAAACATAATCATGATGATTAGCAGACGGTGGATGAATCACAGGACACAGAAGGGCAAAGAATTAAAAACCCATCCGCTGATTGAAAGTCTGAAAATAATCAACTTTATTGTAGACGACATCAAAATATATCAGAAGGTCAAGGTCTGCCAATCACATCCTACTCCATGCAACATACAGCTAGAAAACACTCTCCATTTTGTTTTGCATAAGTCCCATAAATACGTGGAATTTACAAAACATGGCATCAACATTGACTTTCATTGTAAAAGAAATTAGAATAGAAATTAAATACCGTATTTTCCGGACTATAAGGCGCACCTAAAAACCTACAATTTTCTCAAAAGCCGACAGTGCACCTTATAGTCCGGTGCGCGTTATATATGGACCAAATTCCTAAATTTAAACTGGCCCGAAGCATTGTGTCATAAAATCAATCATAATAGCGGCCCTGAAGACTATGAATCATAAATCAAAAAGACTATGGATCATTATTTTGTGCTTATAAAGTAATTTGTTGCGTCTGAAGTGGAAATAAAAAAGATAAAATGGAGAATGATTTGATTTGGATTAAAAATCTGACGTGATGCATTAATGGTGCGCCTTATAGTCCGGTGCGCCTTATATAAGGACAAAGTTTCAAAATGGGCCATTCATTGAAGGTGCGGCTTATGGTCTGGTGCGCCTTAAGTCCGGAAAATACGGTAATAGAATGAATTCATCCTGTATACATGCAACCTATTTTGTACGGTGTGGTAAGGAGCTAATTACTAAACTAGAAAAATGGACAGATGCTTTGTGATTACTCTCAGTCAGCAGCCGTAGAAAACAGTGACATGTTCAAGTATTTTATTAACCAATCAAACCCCTTTAATACACCCAAGTGCACCTGCTCAATGCATGGAAGTACTGCAAGAAGAAACACTAAGATGGTGCTGCCAATTGAATATTTCATCGCTCAGTACTACCGCAACCCCGCACTTGTGGCTGGCACAACAATGCCTTTAAAGTCGGATTAGTACACACACATACACTGGATGTGTTAAGCTTCTCTTACAGACTAGCACAAATAAAAATGCCTACTGAAGCATGGCAGGTGCATTTACTGAAGACATGGTAGCACACTATAGAAAACACACAGTTGCGTGCACCTTTACACATCTGAACTGGAGTACGATTAGCCCATGGTTCTCTGACTGTGACTGTAAAGTCAATCCGTCCAATAAAATTATCATCGTTCCCTTGATTGCCTTGCTCTTCTCATTTTCTTTTGCTGCTGCTGTTGTTGTCAAACCCATGCTTCCACACACATTCCTTTGTGATGGCCCCTACAAACACATGCACTTTTCTCTCTTTCCATGTCCCGCTCATTAAAACAGTTCCCCGGTCTTCTCCCAGGAGAGGTAGGATAAAATTAGCTCCTCTTCAACTTGCACTTGCTGCTTCCTTCCCATTCCTTTCCAGTCTGCTTTCCATACATCAAAGTTTCCTTATAATAACCATCTTCCTTCACAGTACCAACCAAACCCCGAATCTTTTGACACTGTTTTTCTGCACCAGTAGCAGAATGACTTAAGATGTTCTAGTAAGGACCAATCAAACCACAGCACTCTTGTAAGGGTGCTCCATCTGTAGAACAGATGCTCCAGAGAAGACAAAAGCAGTGGCAAATCCAAGTACCAACTGTGCTATTTTCTTTCTTTCCTTCCAATATGCATTTATTATTTATTGCAATTTGTCTATATGTACTTCGTGATTGACAGGCAACCTATTCAGCGTCTACTATGTGTCGTCCCCGAGATCAGCTGGGATGGGCTCCATAAGCAGGATAGAAAATAGATTGATGGGTTTGGATTTCCTGAGTGAGAATCTGTCTGACTTCCTGGTCCTGCTGGCTCTCTCTCCAGGGCCCCGGGTTTGTCATTCAATTGCTCGGCCATGACTGTCATACAGCATAGCAGTCTTCATCGGCCCATGAGGCAGTTAGGATTAAGACCTATGAACTTACAGGGTTGTGACCAGGAAAATGAATCATGGCATTTTTGTGATTCTGTATCCGAAAACTAAACTTACTGCTGTCAAGTTTTATAAGGAATCACCGTTTTTCTTCTCTTTAGAATTTACCATTGCCATTTGAAGAGATATTGAAATTGGAACGATAAAACCTTATAAGGTCATTGAGTTTCAGTGTCATCGATAATGGTGTGGTTCACTTGCCTAACTTCTGAAGAGGCAGTGGGGGTGTTCACTCCCTACTATTTAGAATATGTGAGTGTTGTGGGACCTGTGATTAACCGTCAGCTTAGATAGCTGTCATCCTTCCACGAGCCTCAACAGGATAAGTGTTGTAAATAATCAATGGATATCCTTCATGAGTGCATTTTATATTTATATGAGCACAACTAGATACGAGTCAAGTGCAAAATGTGAGTCAGTTTGATCAGGCATAGTGTGGGTATAGTTAAGTGTTTTAAGTGTTCATTATTTTAAATCTACTTTCTGTTGTACAAATATGTATATATGTGTATATATATATATATAATATATATAATATATTGTTATATAAATCGTCTAACTATATATATATATATATATATATATATATATATATATATATACATATATATATAGTTAGACAATTTAGTGATTTCCATGAAAACTAACATAATTGCTCAAAGGTTTCAAGGGTATTATAATCATCAATTAGCCATCCAACACAATTAGCAAACACAATGGGCCATTAGAACACTAGATGGATGGTTTCTGGAAATGGGCCTTTACACACCTATGTAGGTGTTGCATTAAACACCAGACAGCGAGAATAATCATTTACCACATTAACAATGTATAGAGAGTATCACAAGACGTTTGCAGCAAGAATAGTCATTTACCACATTAACAATGTATAGAGTGTATTCCTGATTAGTTTAATGTTATTGTCTTTGGAAAATAGCAAATTTGTTTTAAAAATAAGGATTTCTAAGTGTCGATATATCTATGAGAGAGAGAGAGACAGAGACAGAGACAGAGACAGAGGCAGAGAGAGGCAGAGAGAGAGAAAGCACATAAAATTGTATAGAGATGAAGATTAGAAATCAAAAATCACATCTCCCTATTTACACACACTGTCACCTGGTGCAGGAATTACTATAACATCAATATATTACTGCACGTATATGTGCAATAATCCCCAACCTCCTTCAACCATCCATTTTAATTGCCACCCCAAAAGATATTGATAGTTAGTATAAATGGTTAGTATAGTCATGTATAACTTGGTTTTGTTGTTTCCTGTGACACAGTTTTCATCCACATGCTTCATTTGTATGTAACTTTACTCTGCTAAAACGACAGAGATGGACAATAAAAAGTGTGTAGTGAATTCAACATCTACTCACCATCTTTATCAGCTCTTCTGAAGATCTGCGGACACAAAATGAATGTGAGTCAGTATCAGTGAACTCTGTTGTCACTAATTATAATAAATAAAATCTCACTAATTAAGCCAAACTAAACTAATTTTTTGTTGTTGTTTCTGTGGCGGGCGGCATGGTGGGGCACTGCTTAGTTCAGAGGTGCAAGGTTCGATATCAGCTCCAGCCTTCCTCTGTGAAGTTTGCAAGTTCTCCCAGTGCCCACCTATTGCCCAGGGACCGCTGGAATAGGCTCCAGTTCGCCCGCAACCCTTATGAGGATAAAGCTCGGGTGTTACCCTGCTTCTTGCCTAAAATCAGTTGGGATAGCTTCCAACACACCCACAACCCTAATGAGAATATCCTGCAGATAATGGATGTATGGATGTTCCCATGCTTATGACATTTTCTTTAGAACCAAGAATACTACAAAGGATCACTTGTTTGATTACTTCTGTATATTGCTGTGTTGGTTTTACAGCATTTCTATTAAGACAGGGGTGTCAAACTCATTTTTTTCGCGGGCCGCATTGTAGTCATAGCTTCTTTCGGAGGGCCATTATGACTGTCAACCCAAATAAATGTATGAGCACCTCATATAATATACAGTAAAAGCTACAAAACAAACTGACAAATAATTCATATTCAAATCAGAAGTGTAAAAACTGGTCAAATGTTAAAAAAAAGATATTAAAAGTGAAGATAATTTAGAATTCTAGTAATGACACACGAATTTGATGCACAATTTGTCTTCGCGGGCCACATATAATGATGTGGTGGGCTGTATCTGGCCCCCAGGCCTGGAGTTTGACACCTATGTATTAGAACATCTCACAGTAACACAGTGGCTGGTTTAATCGCAAGCAAAATTCCTACGCTGACTTTAAAGTATAATTCCATGCAAGTCTCAAAAACAAAATGGACTTTCTTGTAAGTATTCAAATTCCATCAAATAGACGGTGAATTTGTCATTCGTTTGAAGCTACAAGACTGGTGTCTGCTGGTGTGTCTGTGATTAGAGCGGTGCAAGCCAAACAGACTGACAATTACACCCACAAAAGATAAGCTTCAGTAGTTATTCACTAATATTCATACTGTATCCATTTGAATAATTGAAATATATGGTACACATGTTGTATCCATGTGAATAATTGAGATATATGGTACACAGGCTAAATAATGTATTTTTATAAGTTGGTATGGGGGACTCAAAATCATCTGCTGTACCTTTTACTGGGCTGCTTTTCACATACAAAACCCCTCAGTCATATTCAAATATGTAATCACATGAAAGAATATTCCCAAAAAGTGTAAGTTCATGTGTCTCAGTGTTCTTCATACAGCACTTAGAAAATGTTACTTTACTACAATATTTGTGTTTAATATAAAAAAACATAATTCTATATCATACATAGAGTAGATTTAAAATAAAAATAATCCATGTGTATTTTTCTAAAGTAAAACATGGATTGTCACAGGCTTGTATACAGTGTAAACAATGATGCTATATTCAGAGGTGCCTTCATCATTGACATTCAAGAAAGCCTCAGAGCTTTCCCAGGGCATGGACATGGCCACTAACAATGCTCAAGAAATTAGAAGAGGAAATGGAGGATCGCATGCCGTGGCTGCACACCATGTCAGAAGAGAGAGAGACTGGAAAAGACTCCAGTTGGTGGTGAGAGGCACACTATGCAAATGACTATAAATGTATGCTGCAGTATATAGTAAAAAGGACACTTTGCGGCAAAGTGCAGGTGTTTGAAAAGTAAAGCTAAACCTTGGCAAGAAAAAGCAAACTAGCTAAAGGTAAGCACACATCACTTAATTGGGGGGGTTAAACTCAGAATATATACAGAGCCGTCCATACTACATTGCTAAATTACATACAGAATTTTACATTACATAAACATGCCTTTGTTATATTTCGGCTGGATTACTATAATCCACTTTATTTTGGAGTCAGCCAGTCCTCCTGCAAGTATCTCCAGTTGGGCCAAATTTTGCTGCTCACTTCCTACCTGCAGTAAGGAGCACATAACTCCAATTCCGGCCTGCAATCAGTGGTTTCTGTACAATTTGTTTTAAGATGATTTGCTTGTCTTTAAATCTTAAAATGCTCTTGCCCTTAGATGGAAAAGGATGACACCCAGTGGCAACCACCAACAGGACAAGTTAAAAGGAAAATAATCAAAACAGATTTCTAATGTACTTTTGAAGCCTTTCACTGATATCCAGCTTGAGGTCCGTGTACTAGTAGGCTAACTCAGTCCACTAGTAGAGTGGCTAGAGCAGAAATTGGGGGGGGGGACATTCCTATGACTGTGCTTAATTTGAATACTAGTGAGGAGAAAGAGCACACTTGTACATGAACCTTTAAAGCTGCATTTAAAAAAATATTAAATAAATGTATGATAGCTTTCCATCCCTTCCATCACTTAATTTTTGCACATTTCCATGGCAATTTTATACAACTAGTGCAATTTTTTCATATTATAGTTTTACGAGTATGCAGAAAACTGCACACTAGCAGAATGAATGTATGATATCTAAATGTCAGAGTAGTGGAAGACAGTACTTGGAGTTGGGGAGAGAGAGAGAGAGAGAGAGAGAGAGAGAGAGAGAGAGAGAGAGAGAGAGAGAGAGAGAGAGAGAGAGAGAGAGAGAGAGAGAGAGAGAGAGAGAGAGAGAGAGGCGTCACTAGTAAAACGCGTTCGCCGTGCAACCACGCCGTTCTATTAAGGTGCTGAATTGGAAATTAATTGCATAGTATGGACCTGCAATTGCATAAACGGAATAAATGCTCAAACGGGGTTCTTTAGTCTACCGTTTGCTTCTGGAGATCAGTGAAACGATATTTTAAAATCCATTCCTATTTTTGCGCCAGTTAAGCGCGCGTAAGTGCGCACAACACACTGGATGTCTTGATCCAGCCGTGCGCAATGGCTTGGTACTATGTAGCGTACTCACATCCAGAATGACGGAGATGCCTCTCCGCGGTTCCGGGGCGAAGAACTGCTCTTGAGCCACTGCCACCTCCTCCTTGCTGGAGGCGTACTCCCGGCTGGAGATGTTCTTGTTGTCGCTCATTTTGGTGACGATCCAGCGGACGAGCCCGTCAATTCCACCGGGCTGGGCGCCGCTGTTTCCGGACTGAGCTGCCGTTTCGGACTCGCTGTCCTGACCGGCTACGGGTTTGGTCTGCTCGCGGCTTTCTTGGGCTCGAAGTTTAGCTTGTTCTTTGTTCAGCAGTTTGTGGACTCCGTCCCTACAGTAGCGCGCTGCCTGCTCACACATCCTTTTTGCTCGGGAGCGTGCATGCTGCGCTCTATGGGGGAGAAAAGCCCCCCCTCCCTGCCTCCTTTCTTGGTTACATCACAACCCCACCCTAAAACACACCCACGCTATACGGTATTCACTTTTACGCGTCGGCTGACTGCAATTACCAGCTGGGCGCATGCGTTGAAGTTTAGGATGAGCACTTTACACATTTAGTCAGCCCTTGACCCATGATGCGTTTATGCGCCTCTTCTTGTAACTTTTAGAGATATATATGCACTTAACCACATACTGAACACATTAAAATTACTGTAAAGGATATATTTATGTTCTAAAAATTTAATCGATGCTTATTTTTAATGCTATTAGATTGCAGCACTTTAATCCGATAAATGAAACGATAAATATGATCATTTGTGTTTATAAGGTGCCAGTGGTAAATGATTAGGGATAGCAAGTTATTATCTGCCTAAACACTATCAAAAGGACTTTATTCAAAAACTAAATTGTAAATTTGGTTTCATGAAATTGCATGGATTTCATCACTTCTTAATTGGTGACGTTTGTTATTTGGCTCCATGGCTTCCAGTATGTGAATGTTAGATTGTATTGTCCAATCTGATTTCTGCATTTTTCTGTTGTCATGAAAACTAGTCTGCCCGGGGCATTGAAAATTAATACTGCTGGCCTATATAACTTCAACTATATTCACGATGAGACAGTTCCTTTAACCAACCATTTGGTGATACAATGATGACGTCAAGTGTAAAGTGGCAATGCTGACCTGTTTTTGTGAATTTCCAACCAATGGTACTGTGAGGAACTATAAATGTACTTACATGTTATTCAAAGCGAGTTTAAAGATTTAAAAGGCAAAATTACAACACAACTTTAAATGCCATAATAACTTTCTTTATATTATAAAGTAATGGGACTGTGGTCACAGACTGGAGTCATTACACATGAAACCAGTGCCCCCGTGTGGTAATTAGTCATAACAGCGAGCTCTCTATTTCAAAAATAGAAAATAAAAAATACATGTAATTTACATTGGAGGTTGAATCATTAAATTTATTTGCCTGGTCTCAGACCGTTCTTATACTGTACAGTATGGTTGGAGTTATTTTTGGAGTTCCTGATTACGATTTATTTACTGTTTGACAGTAATACACAAAATTGAAGCAATATTATCATTTGTTTTGCTGACTCGATCAAGGTTGTGACTAGGATGGTTCCAGGAGGTTGCCTCTCAAGTAATAAATCCATGAGCAGGCACTTTGTGCCTCTGTGCATTGGTTGGAGATCGTCAATTTGCCAATACATGGCCCTGGCGAGCCTCCTTCAGGGGCAATAAAGTGCACTTGGATGGGCTGTGTTTTTTTAGAAAGGAGGGAGTCTGGTGCTTTGACAGTAAAACTGGGGTTGTCCACCTGGAAGATAGACCGCTGTTTAGTTGCATACATTTCACAAAAATGGGCATACTTTGTAGAGGCTAGAGTTAAGTGATAGTGAAGTCAATATACACTACCTGAAAAGAAAAGACTGTGGTCTGCAGGAACACATTCTTGAAGGGGATAGTGATGCTACGGCCATTCCTAATGTTGAACGGGCCTTGTGTTTTGGAAGGGAGGGCAACCCCATGTAACAGAAAGACATATTCGCCCCCAATTCCAGAAGACAGGTGAAGCCGTCCTTTCACCTCTCCAAGCTGATAAGGCTCAAAACAAACTTCCACACTTACTGGAGACCCTGTCTGGTTACCTGGCAATGCAGCCACAGACTTGTTCACAAGGAAGGCTGGACAGTCAGTCTGCAGTTGGGTAAGAGCAAAACAGACAGAGACAGAAAGCATGCTGTAGATAACTTTTCTTAAAGGAAACATGTTATGTATTTTTATAATTGAAGCTCTTGAATACGTTAGTGAGATTCACTTTTCCACTATTGCACTGTCCATTTCTCAGGTTTCATGAAAAAAAAAAAATCCCCAAGATAAACGACTATACTCTAAATAATCACCTGAGGCAAAGCTGGGGAGCTGAATGCGAGGCATTGTAAAGCACTTTGGGCACCATGTGGTGGAGATAAAATCGCTATATAAGTGCAGTCCGTTTACCATTTACAAACAAACTGTCCCCCTTATATAATGCGCAGTCTTACCCAATAAATGTCAACACCAAACTATCCTTCCTACCTTGCAGGTGTATTCTGTTTTGAAGTGGGAGAAGTTAAGGAACTTAACAGCCACACTGTGGCTGGTCCCCAGAGAAGCCGTGAATCGAATAGTCTTCTCTGGTGGTTGAGGCAGAGCTCGAAGAAGAAGACCATAGTGGAAGTAACCAAGATCAATACAAAACAGAGAGAGCCGAGAAGTCGTCACGCCAGCACGGAGGGGCTGGTAGTAGAAGGTCAGAGCGCCCTGATGAGAAAGAACATTAAAAAGTGTTGGTGGGGTAAAACCAAAGCATGTAGGTATGTCCTGTGTAATAGTTTACCTTTGACATTCCTGGCACAGTGTGCAGACTTGGAGCATTGATGTCAGGGCATTTACAGTCAACTGTGAGGCAGATTGGCGTGTTCAGGGGGTTCTCCACATCTATGGTGGCTGAAGTCTTTTCACGGACGTTTGACACCAGTTCGATTGTAGTCAAGTCTACCGGACTGGTAACCTTGAAGTTAATAATGAAGAACAAGTACTCCCCTGATGCCTCATTCAGAAATGTCACCTAAGAAGACAGGATAGTGTGACTCAGAAAAATGTTTAAATCAGAACTCAAAGTGCGTGTTCGAACCTTTGCATTGTACTGTCCCTCTCTGAACGTGTAAAAATGAATCTTGTAGTCCTTCTTAGACAGAGCCGGGACATCAATGTACTCACGACCTTTCAGAGATACCGTAGTGTCCGGATTTTCCGGACTCAGAAAGTCTATCATGACATGGAACCTGGCCACAAATAAACAGGTGTGAATAGACTGTGCACCAACACAAGCTTGATTCTAAACCAAATGGTCAGTGTATTATTATCAGATCATGTCTTACCGTTTTTGCTTTGAGAGCCAGTTGGTCACAGGAAGTATCTGTGTGTGATGGGTCTTGGCAGGCAGTTCACGCACGATTGTACTCTCTGCCTTCGGAGGCTCAGCAGTCCCTTGTAGGGAGTACAGCATGCCAGCCCCATTAGGAAATGAGAAAAACACTGAGCCCTGAAGACAAATCAGAAATAGCTCATATTAGAGATGGCCGGCAACATAAATTATATCGATTAGTCTGAGAACATTTATTGCTAGGTTTCAAAAGTCAAAATGAAAACTCAGGACAAACAAATTAGATAGACATTTGTCATACAAAATCTATTTTACCGTGTGTTTCTTTCCATCAACAGTCATGGTAAGCGGTCTGTAGGTGACCACATATGCGTTGCTTTGAAGAGGCTCAAGAACCACAGTCGGTGCAGCTCTCCAGTGCTTGCCATTGATGACAGGTCGTATACTGCAACGGTGGTTTGTAGGGTTGACCACAGACAGTGTCTGGGTGTGTGAGCCACGCACTGGGCAAGAAAAATTGATCACCTGGAAGTAGTATATAAAAGCAGAACAACTAAGAAGGCAACAAGAAAAAGATAATACCGTACTTTCCGGACTATAAGGCGCACCGGACTATAAGACGCACCACTAATGCATCATGTCAGATTTTTAATCCAAATCAAATCATTCTCTATTTTATCTTTTTTATTTCAACTTCAAACGCAACAAATTACTCTATAATCACAAAATAATGATCCATAGTCTTTTTGATTCATGATTCATAGTCTTCAGCGGGCCACTTATGATTGATTTCATGAAACAATGCTTCGGGCCAGTTTAAATTTAGGAATTTGGTCCATATATAAGGCGCACCGGACTATAAGGCGCACTGTCGGCTTTTGAGAAAATTCTAGTCCTTATAATCCGGAAAATACGGTACTCTTAATGACAGCAGTAAATAAAAGTGCACCCCCTTTACTTAACTTGAAAACAACAACTATATAGTATTACATAGAAATACATAAATCCACAAATGTCTTACTGAAAATTATATGACGCAAGCAATAATAATTGTGCACATAAGCAAACCTCTTTGTTGGAGGCAGCCGCAATACAGGAGCCCGTCACGGTGAGAGTGATGAGTGAAGAGGAGCCTTCAATGCCGCAAGTTAGGTTTTCGTATCTTGAGTCAATATTCAAGCGAACGGGAGCAAAGGTAAATTCTAAAGGAACCTCCTTTCCGGGCTGGATAGAGCCTTTAGCTGGATGGACGGATAACTCTGGAGGGAAGGCTTCAGTTTTCCAATGAAACCTGTTTGTTTGGGAAGCAGACGGGTGGGGTTAAAATCAGAGTGCTCGAACAAAAGAATGGAAATTTGTCCTGCTTACCGGGCACAAAGTTCTCCTGTGTTTATCATGACAACTTTCTTCTTGCCCTGGCAATGCTGGACAACTGATCCAAATGCCAGGTGGTCCTGTTCTAGACGCACGTCTACACCCTGAAATTATGAATCGGAACTGCATTATCCCACCTAACAATAGGCAACAAACCATAACATGATTGTCTCTTGAATTTGTATATTTACTCTTTTTTTTTTAATGTATCAATTTAAAATATTACTGTAATCTGTAATAATCCCAAATTGGAAAGACAAAGAGAAAACCTTGAATTGTTTTTTCTTGCGCACATTCTATCTGCTTCAATTTGCAAGAGTGAGTGTCTGAGTTTTTGGGGGAATGCCGCCATCTGCTCACAAGAAAATAACAAGCACATTTCAGAATTACGAAAGTCATTTGAACTGTACCTGGCAGCAACCCTGAATGGTCAGCAGGGGATGTAAATAGCTGTCAATTGCAGCCTTCAGTTCAACAGTAAAGGGAGAAATACGCTGCTGTGGCGTAAACAGGATCTCCACATTACATGAGCCCTGAAGAGATTTGAGGTACAGCTCAGATTCTGGACTGAATGACAAATCCTGGAGATGAAACAGAGAAACGGTAACTATTTGCTAAGCACTTCAAATGATTTAATTCATGCTTCCTCACCGTGATATCGAGGTGTGGTTTTTTTGTGTCAAGATACAAGGAGAAGGAAACGTCCAAAATACTTCGGTTGACTAGCTGTACCCGTTTTATAATTTTCTGACCCGGTGTCAGATTTCCAAGTTTCAGATTCTGGTGCTTGGGAGCCAATACTCCCAACTAGGACAAAAAAAAAAAAAAAAAAAAGTGCAATAAGTGAATGTCCAATTTTAGTAAAACATGACATTGTATTGGGAAAATGGAGCAGAGATTGATTCTGAGTGTGGTATATAAGATTTTCACCTTCATTTCAATTCCTTGTCCCCAAATGTCCACCTGTTCTTTGATGCAGCTGTTTATTAAGAAGATGATCTTTTCACGGTAACGTCGCGGTTCACGAGGATAAAAGGTGATAGGAACCTCCACTATTGAACCAGGGGACAAAACATCTGGTTTGAATCCAATTTCCAGAAATGTGAACTTCCTCGATTGACACTTGATGCTGAGGAACAGAATGACACATATTAATGATTATATTCCTTTATACATATAGTTCCAAACCTTAATTCAAATGCTGGAACGACTAACCTGATGTCCCTGTTGCCTTTATTTTTCAACACAAGAATTTGGCATGCTGGCACCATGCCGGTACAATACACAAAGTTTTTGCCAAAGTTGTACTTTTTGAACGAGAATTCAAGATCGGGTGACACACCACTGCCTCGTATAGTGATGGTAAACAATGGGCCTTTATTGACCTGAAGAAACAGAAGCAGTGAGCGGGAGGGAGGACTTCACGTAACAGTCAGATGGATCTGGTTGGTGTCGAAAAGGAAGGTTCATCAATCAACATTTGCACCAGTCACAATCTTAACCTTGTGAAAAAAGTACATTGAATTTGCAAGTACGTCCTGCTAAAAAAAAAAAAACTCCCAACTGCCCACTAACAATTGGAATCAACACATTGTATTGGCAGTCTCTCAGTAAATTTCTCAGTTGTTAGGTTACTTAAAAAACATAAGGTGTAAAAATGCTTTGAATGTTGAATCAATGTAAAGCATAATGACTTACTGTAATACATTATTGGACTGATGTAGATATGTTACTAATTAATTGCTACAAGTAATCAAGGACTCTGCCATATTTTTGTTGAATTGGGGATGGCAGTATGTATATTAGCATGTCTTCTTCCTTTGGAGGTGAAATGCTATTTTATTTATATTCATATTTATTTTTCTTCTTTTTCTTCTTACTTTTGCACCAGAAATAAATATTCAAGTAATATACAGATAATATATATGTATATTTATTCATTGTATGTGCCTTCTTATTTTTACTTTTTGTATTGTTTACTTGAATGTTTTGTTTGTCTGTGGACCAGGTGGGTGTAATATGTCTTGTCACCGTGGGATAGTAGGATACGCAATTTCGATGTCTTTGTATGTCTTGACATGTGAAGAAATTGACAATAAAGCAGACTTTGACATATCTTAAAGTAAGATGAGCTAAGAAAAAGAAAAAAAAAATCCTTTATTTGTCCTAGCTATTTTTGACTCTTCTTTGCTTCCAACCTTATTTATCAGTCCCCCAGAATGCATGAACCCTACTGCTCCGTAATATCTTTTTTATATCGGATATTTTTCTTTGGGTAATTGAATCAATCTTACCTTTATAAGAAGTCTGGTATCTGTGAGGGTGCAATTGCTCTGAGGAAAAAAGAAGATTGCTGCCTGCAGCTTCTCCCCAACAACGATTGTGGCATTTTTTGGTTTTGTTACTAAGTTTGGCAGCAGCTCACACGGCCCTTCCACTTCAAAGTTCACATCCATGTTGTGTCTCCCTGTATTGGTCACCAGGATATTAAAGGTAGCTTGCTCCGAAATGCCCACCTATAGTAAATGCATGTAGACAGATCTTGTTCATCCATCTCACTATAGTGCTTTTCAATGTGGCGGTTCCAACATCACCTGAGATGGAATACTTACCTTTCCAAAGTCTAAAGTATCTAAAACGTCAGGACTCAGCTCTCTGAGACCTCCATCTGGATTCTCCACTTGAACAGAAGCCATAATTGTAAAACAATGTGCCTTACAAGTGAGGATGACTGGCTTTGACTTTCTCTTCACCCTCAAGGTTATTTTGAAGCTCACAAAGCCCTGCCGGCAAGGACTGAAGGAAACTGTCAAGGGGAACCTACATCATATGTCTCAGGTTAAACATCAAGGTATTTTCCTTGAATCCACTGCATTCTTTTATATTAACCGGATGACGAAAAGTCTTTCACCTGTCTTTGGCTGGCACTGTGCCAGACATTGGCTGCAAATTGAGGCTGGACTCTTGGTCATCACAGAGTAATGATGGCTGCAAAACAGTGAAGTGAAAGGCCTCCTTCTCTCTATTCACTAGATTCACTGTTTGTGATGCTTTGCTACCTAAAGAAAACAGCAAAAATAAAATGACGTTCATTTTTACATAATAATTGTTGAATAAGAAATATACTGAATACAAATAAATAACATTAAACAGCAGATCTACAAACTGAGTAGACCCAGGATTCTGTGTCTGGGCAAAATTCACACAGTTCATTTTTTACATTCTGGGAGGATTAGAAGAGAACACTGTGCACTTTAGCATGCACAGTGTGATTGCAGTGGCTGATTTTAACAATGTGTCTAAAATATAGGTGTAAACCAGCACTGCTGTGCTTAGCGATTACTGCAAGGAGTCACATGCACAACGAGAGGTGATAGGGAGAATCAATCTTTTACACTCACACAAGTTTTTTTTTTTTTTTTTAAAGTCATCATTTTTTTTTTTGAAATATCAGAACAAAAAATTATGCAACAATGCATATTTGGAGCTTATTTGGAGCCCGTCACAAGCTTCTCCCAAGGCAGTTTTTCAGTTCTGAAACTTAAATGAGATTTTATGAAGGACAGACAGCTCCATCTGTTATGACACACTCGGAGTTAAATAAAACAAAACATGTCTTTCATGTAGTTGTTGGTTTTCCCGAAATGAGGAAAGAAATCGAAATACTTTCCAGGCACATACTGTGTGTGCGTGTGTGTGTGTGTGTGTGTGTGTGTGTGTGTGTGTGCATTTATTTAAAAAGATCTGGTTCCTGGTAAAGTGGACATAAAACAGCTTGAAGGTTCTTGTCTGAGGATTAGTTCATTATTCCAAACTGCTGCTTGTTGTGAATTGAGTTTAGTTCACTGCCATCATACAACACTCCAATCTCAAAATTGTGTGGGCAAATGAAAGAAAAACAAGTAATAATTAGGCCGAACACCCACTCATAAAGAAACAGTAAATGAAATGCAAATGCCTGACATCAACATGTGATCTCATTGGGTAACTAGGAATGCAACATACCAATTAGTTGTTCTCCAAAGTTGATGTGAGGTATTTCAAAGTAGATAAGGGGTTCTTTCATGGAGCCCACACAAAGGAAGGGAATAGACAGAGACAGCGTCTCAATCACAAAGCTCCAGAATGACTCCACATCATTCACCTGATCAGCCACATATTTAAAGCACATCTATTTGAAATCAAAAAGAGATTACGTATAAGGTTAGGTACATCTTGATTTTTCAAGACAAACGGAGACATGGGCTAATTTCGGGAGGGAGACATTATGGATTATTAATTTGGATTATCAACATTGGAAGCACAGAATGTCCCTGGAGTGAATGAGATTGTCTTACTTTGCACATCCCATCAGTGACATCTAAAGAATCTAAATATTTCATAAGTGTGAATGTGAGTGTATATAGTTGCATGCCTATTTGTTCAGTGACCAACTGGCAACCAGGAAAAATTTCTATAGGCCATAGGGAAAGCGGTATGGAAAATGAATGAAGCTGCAATGATACAACACACTGCATCAAGAGATTAAACGTGTATGACTGTCACTTTTCAGTTTTATGGTCGTCTCCTTACCTCTGACTTCTCTCCAGGCAGAATAGTGCCACATGGGGTAAGGCATGTAAATGGACTGTTATCAGCATCTTCACACCTCCATTGGAATGAGTATGGTTCAGTGGTTGGGTTCAACACGGTAAAAGATCTGCACAAAGATCAGCCAACACACTAATGAGCCCAATCCATGTTCACGTTTTTTGAGTCGTAGCCACAAACTTCTAATTTTATAAATATAGGGTATTTCCTTCACCTTTTTGCTGGGGTATAGAGGCCAAGAGTTTTACACTCCATCACTCTGATGTTAGGTTCCAAATAAGTCCTGAATCGAGGATTGCGTCGGCTCCCGCTGATGTAGTCAGAGTCTTCTAAGTCAAAGTGGCAATGGGGTAATATGCTGCGCCCACAAAATGAGATTGAGGGCCCCTGAGTCCCAGCACGTAAATTGGAAATACTGGAAAAGACATGCGCATAAACAGGGGAAACCATCAGGCAATCGTGATGATATACTATTACACCGTTCAAGACACTCATTCAGTTTCATTCCAGGGTCTAACCACAACACACAACACAAAATATACTATTTTGTGCCCAATTTTTAATTACCAAAGGAAAAATAACAAAAGCCTGGTAACATTTGCAAAAACTATATATCACTCTTTTTTTTCATAATTTGGCTCATCTTGCGTACGACTAAATTTTCATTTAAATTTTCCCTCATTGTGTTGACTTTTGTTTGACGATTGGTCAATACTTCCATTTGGGTTAAAATGGGGCTGACCCAAGACATTGAGTCAATTTGCCCAATCTTTATGTACAAAACAACCCCAGCAAATATTTTGTTTTTTTTATTTTACAAAATAACCCAAAGTTGGGTCAAATGGACAAGTTTTACCTGATTGTCAGATTTAAACTACCTGCAATGCAATCTCCCTTGGAACTGGCCTGCCTCCAAAGGTGAAAAGCAAACAGAGAAACTTTGTGAAGCACCAGGCAAAATGGACCCAATACTTGGCTCCACGGTGAAACAATTCTTATTGGGGCTTCCCATCAGAAAAGACATTTCACTGGTCGTACTGCTTGCAGGCTGATCTTCAGTCAAGGCCCTTGATGACGTGCTACCTGAATAGATATGAGGAGACCATGTTAGCAGCATTGAGATGTACGCCGACCAATCGCAACATTGAGAAGTAAAATGGCATTTGACAAAAAAAAAAGAAGAATGACCAAATGCAAGGTAATAATGAAAAAAAAAAAAGGTAATAATGCCCAGTTCCATTTGACACTGTCTTAAGGCCTTTTTGCACTGCAATTGCAAGGCAGCATGCAAGGCCAATAACTCCTGAAAGCTTGCCCGCACTTTTCATTTGTTTTCATTTGTGGACTGGTCAGTGTAGTTGTATAAGCTGCAGGTATTCTTCATCGACATTATGTTGTTTACCTTCTTGGTTTTGGCTGACTGGAGGACAGGTGCTTGAATCTATCAAGACTTGCCAGGAAAATTCAAGCCTCACAGCACCCTCATTAACTATCTGCACTCTGCACATAAAACAAAGGTATTCTGTAAGTAATTAAAAAACAGTAGCAATTTAACAAGATGGAGAGGCTGAGCTATTCGGACGTAGAATCAATTCAGGGGTGTTTTGTCACTGCCAAGAAGCATTTATCTGTAGCCCATTCCTTAATTCTAAAATAGCTCGGGGGTAGCAGCGCAACTTACTGGTGAGTGCTGCTTTGGTAAGCCAACGTGTCTTTGAATCGGATATTTACAGTGTCGCAGCTGCACTTTGCAAAGTCACAAACTGCACTGATGCGTAAATGCAAATCCCAGTCGGAGCCTTTGACCACAGAGCAGGCTGGCTCAGAATATTGTTTCTGTGCAGAAGCAAACATAAGCACTTTTGTATATCGATGCATACATTCCGTTGTCAACGAGATGAATAGAATGATGCATGTCAACACGTACCTTGTTCTTCCCTGTTTGCTGTGGCTGTGTCGATGATGACTGCAATGTCTTCTTTTGGTCATCCCAGTCAGGAACCTGATCCAATGGCTGCTGGAAGGTCACTTGACAAATCTTGCATGAAATTTGCTGTCTTGTTAGGATCACTCGAGCTTTGGCGCAGAAGATGACTGTCACTTCCTTAGAACAGCCTGCATGCAGGTGTCCTACCTTCAGGCGTGAAATACAATAAAAACACGGTGTGGGAGCTATAGCAGTACATATAGACTAAAAAAATAAAAGACATCAATTAAGGGGTCCAATAATTATGCTCCTGAAAATCACAGTGCAGTCATTGTGCAATTTGTAAGTAATTTTATGATTTAAATTTCTCATACAAAGCACTGTATATAATAATCTAACTCCAGGTTAATCACTTGCCCAAAGTCAGGTAAGCGGCATAGCACATCCAAAATAAAAGGTAATGCTATTTCTAGAGCAGTTTCAATTCTCAGTGTACAAAATGAGCATAAAAGTAACATCAGCAATAAGAAATAATAAACAAATATTAAAATAAATAATACATTTAAACTTTGAGAGGACACTTCTCCCCAGTGCTTACCTGCGGTGAAAAACTGAGATTGGAGTCATCAGCGGGCCACTCAAACCTCACCACTTCGTTACTGCTGCTATTGTTTGTCAAAGTGAAACTCTCTTTGACAGGACAGGCTACTGAGCAGTAACCAAAACTGAGCAAGTCGGAATAATCTGTGGAGATGCAAAGCATTGTGTTAACATGGCAATAATCTAATCATGCACCGTAACATCAGTTACATCACCGTAACAGTTTGTCTAGCCACCATACTACATTGTCTAAAACAGCTGATTAGTGTTAGCTAACAGCATTAGACTGGGAAGGTACTGGATTCTTCGGTGAAGTTATTTAAAAGTAATACAAACTACTCAATACCATTAAGACCTATGGGAATCACATGGAAAACCAAAATACCTCAACTTAAAAACAAAATTGTAATAATGTTATGTATGCATTATGTATGGTACACGCTACTAATACCCTCTACTAACACGGGCCCATCTTCTAATATTTGTAATATTTGTTTCAATAAATATGTTTAACTCTTACCTTCCTGGTCGTAGTTGGGATGCAATTCCCGTGGTGGTTTTCTGATGTTTTCAAGACTAACCAGTTGCTGGTAAGCCTCACCAGTTACTTGTATTGTAGTATTGCTGTAAAGGCTGTCCTTGACTTGCACGAAAATTTTGTCGTCCACTTTCAGAGGTTGGTTTGAGGAGAAAGTGACCTTGAATTCAGCCCTTTCGTTGACATCAAGTTTCAGGCATGCTCTGTGGACTAACTGAGGTGCTGTTGGGGAGAAGGGCTGATTGAAGATCGTTGCAAGCTTTGCAAATATGTATTTGGTTGGTAAATAAACAAGAAGTGAAGGTCAACCAATTTGATGCAAACTGCGACACGTTACATTGATTGACGGAATACGGTGCACAGAAATAATTACAACTGGAATAGCTTTGACATTCAGAGGCAAATAATCATTGACAGGAGATGTTTTTTTTACCAGTGTCAAGGGTGTCCTCAAATTGAGAGAAATCGATAGTGCTACATTTGTTTTCAGGAGCAGCTCTGAGTGTTAACACTCCGTGTTTATCCGTCATGTCAACTTGGGCCTTTAGAACACAAAAATGAGGATTGTACAGGAAGCAAAGATTCATTTGTCTCGAAAATAATAAAAACAACCAACTGTTTGAATACAGAAAATGAACATATATATTGTATTGACAATCAAATAAATATTCCCTCACCTGAGCTGGCACACTGCCATCATTTAATAGCACCAAAGGTAGGGTATTAGTACGTCCTACTAAGATCCGTCTGAACAGCAAGGCTGGATTTGTTTTGCTGGCCGGACGTATCACAGACACAACTGGTAGACAGCCTTCAGCAGTTATATCAAACTCCAAAACCTTGTTCTTTAGGTTTGTTGTTATTCTTCAATAAAGAGAAAAAAAAAGAAACCGTATGAATGTGCCTCTTTGAAAGGATTCAGAGGGTTTAAAAAAAAACAACAACTTCATACCATCTTGAAGCAAAGTATCGTATTTTCCGCACTATAAGGCGCACCTAAAAACCTCCAATTTTCTCAAAAGCCGACAGTGCGCCTTATAATCAGGTGCGCCTTATATATGGACCAATATTGAGCCACTACAGTGGGCCAAAATGTATAGATCTTACATATGGACAAAGTTTTAAAATGGGCCATTCATTGAAGGTGCGCCTTATAATCCAGTGTGACTTATATATGGACAAAGTTTTAAAATGGGCCATTCATTGAAGGTGCGCCTTATAGTACGGAAAATACGGTACCTGCTGCTTTTGTCAAACGTGGCCTCAAACACAGCATTGTAGAGTTGCATTGTATGCGGTGTGAAGCTCAATGAAGTGAATGCGTGGGATTGTCCGGGAACGAACAATGTTGGCGACGGCAATTCAAAAACGTCCACATTGCCGGACATCTGTAAAGAAATAATGGTCATTTGATACATTCTTCAGGATATAATATTTCATGCAGTCGACAGAGATTTTACCTTAATGCCAACATATCTGATGCCCAAGTTGAGCATGTAAGGCACCTTGCTGTTGTTAGTAAGTTTTAAGCGAACCTGAGAGGTTCGCCCCACAAGAATCTTATTGAAAATAAGCTTGTTCTCTTCCAGTACAAAAACCTGTTCTGCACTGAAAAATGGTTCAGATGTTAGCTGACTCATGCTTTGACACAAATGGTGCTCTTCAAAGATAGAGGCCATTTCCAAAACGATGCCTGTATGGCAAAAAGAAAAGGTGTCAATTAATGAAGAGGAAATCAAAAGCGGGGATAGAAAAGTCATGAAAATGGGAGCTAAAACAAGTGTTCAGCTTTAGAGAGGTCATTGCAGGCATAGAAATTAAGAATATTTTTGATCATTCAACTAGGCTCTAAGGCACCAGAGTCTATGATTTAAAAAAGGTAAGAATGACAGTTCCCACCTGGCCTACAAATTTCAGCTATCAGTTTATATGGTATGCCTTCAGGATGATCCGAGGGGTCACGGCCACTGATGTCGATAAGCAAATTCTGGCTCCAGCTGCCGAGCTGTTCAGCTATGCAGTCAACCGTCACTGGCTGCCGGGTCCTAGGCTGCAAAATTCCCGTGCAAGGGAACACCGCAAACACGCCTGTGCTGAGTCGATTCTAGATTACAGAAAAAGGAAAGGTTAATGTCTAAAATGTGTGATAAACCTACTTATTAATATCTTGTATTAGACATGCACGTAAACACACTTTGCACACTTGGACTCATCATTTTCTCCTGACATGTCAAAGACCGTGCTCCTCTCACGCTCCGATTTTAAAAGTGAATGAAAGGAGCTGCTTCTATTATTGGTAAATAGTCAGCTATGTTCACACCCAAAACGGCACAAAACACTGATTTTAAACAAAGCCAAGCTGTACACGTCTTAAAAAAAAAGACAAGTCTAGCCCTCACATGCACAGGTTTATCGATTAGCGTCAGCTAACACATTGGCTTCTGCAAGTTATTGAACTGGGGTGGGGCGTATTTGCGCCTCGTGACCGTTTCACTAATTGACAAGTGTAATCAGTTTAAGTGCCGCATGAGCGAAAGTACAAATCTCTACTGTCAAGTTCATGTTTTCTGGCTGCCCCTATTTGCTGATTTCTGTCTGTGTCCACTACCCTTGGGGAACTGGTGGGCAGTCTCAACAGCAGTTGATAACATTTTGAGAGCTGTAATACATATTATATGTATTTCCTTGCATTCATCATTTGGCCCAATGAAAGTGTTAGTGAAATTAACGACAGCTTTCAGAAATTGTCTATACTAAATATCTTTTTATGTCAATCCCAGGGGCTTACAGTCTCCCTTAAAAATAAAGTGGCCCAAGTGTTACACATAATTTCTGCAGGGAGATGCATTTGATGGATGACACTAATGATACTCAGGCATAAAAAAAAGATGAGTAGGTAATCAGAGAGGAAGTTAGGATTTAAGAGATTTTAACTTATGATTAATGGGGTAGGATGTAATTTTTCAAATCAAAGGTGTAACGCAGCTATGCAACAACACCTTCAATTTCATTTTGGAATCATCTTCAATGCCACATTATAATACACTCTTAAAACTGCTGGATAAAAAAACAAAAACAATTTGGGTAAAAATTGGACCGCAATTAACACATACCAGTTAAAGTCTACCAAAGGTCAATTTTAGATTAAAGTCGGGTGAGTCGGGTAAATTTAATTTTTAAAAGAAAAATTCAGTACTCGCTGAGAAATTGATATAAGCTTGCTTTTCAAAGAAAATGGAAATCAAATGGATAGAATAATTGGAAGTATAGATAAAAATTTGCCTCTTCACTTATTTCCACGAGTAGTGTCTCACCTGTGAGACGTTTGAATCTTTCTGGAAGGACTCACTCCTCATTTTAGTACCGGATGTATGAGACTTCTCTGAAGTGCTGTCTCGTGTGGTTTTCTTACCACTGTGGCCAGCAAGAGTACAAAGTACAAGACAAAAGTACAATTTATTCTCATATAGTATCTCCTCTGAAAAGTTATATTAGCGGTGGATCAAAGACAAACTGGAGGACATTTTTATGCACATTACACACAAAGTTAACTGCTGTCCTGCTGTGGTAATTCCATGGTGCTTCCATACCTCTGCTTTGTTCGTGGGCAAATGCCGATGCCCACACAGGAGATGGTATAAAAGGTCTCAAATATTCCACTGTTCTCAATAACAAAGTTCTGGCTTTTCTTGGAGCCATAAACGAGAGGACCAAAATTGATGTCACACGGCGGTGAGATTGTGTACCTACACAAGATAAAAATTAAATAAATAATTGAATTAAAACATTCTAATCATTGCATTACCAAAAATAAGTATACTAACACATTTAAGAATTATTTTATTCATGTTAGTATTCATCACAACAAAGCCGATCACAGAAATGTTTGAAAAATGTGTATCATTACAAAACTATATTTTTTCTTCTTCAAAAAAAAACCCAAACGTATGATATTGACATCAAACCTGGAAAAGACAGACTGGACTGTAACATTGATGGGTAAAATGGCTACAATATGTCCTCCATCTCCAATGCTGGGTTCAATCACCTGCAGTAGACAAGCACAATTACTTATAACACTACTTCACATTGTTCCTGGTTTTTTTTTTTTTTTAAATAAATTAATACAATTGAACAACATGCAGAAGTTACATTGTGTCATTATGACTTTTTGCCTGGTTTCTGCAGACTGGACTCAATTCTGCAGCCTCACTGTTTTGTATGTACATACATACGTACCTACGTACATTCATACATACATACATACATACATACATACATACATACATACATACATACAACATACATGCATACATGCACGTATATATAAAATCTGAAATTGTTTACAGTGTATGCCCAAAGCCATACCTACCTGACAGGAGAGGACAGGTTTGTCTGTGACTGAGACTTCCTTCTTGGGCTTGCAGACAATCTGAATCGATGTGTACTTTTTGCGAGGAATTAAGGTACCAGTTGCAGGAGTCATCGTGAAGGCCGATATTAGGTTGGGGTTTTTGTCTCCAACTAAAATCCTGGTGTAAATAAAGTCCGCATTATTATACTTCTTCTGTCCATGTGTGTGGAGTCCAAATGGCATTATAAGGGTGCAATGGAAATACATAAGTCATCTAAACTCACTTGTAGACAAATTCATATTTTCCTTGGTTTTTCAGTTTGATGGTACGTTCTATTTCTTCAAAGACTTTTATTGTTCCAAAGTCCAGACAGCCATCTGCCACAGAATGGGTAACAAACGTATTAATAAAACACTATACTGTATCTACAATATATAGCTCCCATATTGAATATCTTGATTATATTATTCCGTCCATATGTATATTGCTTGTCTCCACGGGGGTTGCAGGCATGCTGGAGCCTATCCCAGCAGTCATTGGGCAGTAGGCGGGGGACACCCTGAACCAGTTGCCAGCCAATCGCAGGGCACACAGAGACGAACAACCATTCGCACTCACACCTAGGGACAATTTGGAGTGCTCAATCGGCCTACCAAGCATGTTTTTGGGGATGTGGGAGGAAACCGGAGTGCCCGGAGAAAACCCACACAGGCACGGGGAGAACATGCATGCTCCACACAGGGAGGGCTGGAGGTGGAATCAAACCCGCACCCTCCTAACTGTGAGGCGGACGTGCTAACCAGTGCGACACTGAGCCGCCCATATTATTAATATTATTATTATTATTGTGTACCTGGCGTGATGTCCATCGCAATATCAAAGGCTTCTGCAGAGACCTGTATTTTGTCCGTGTATAAGACACCCAGAATATTTTCTGCATCTGAAACCTGGAAGAAAAAAAAAAATACAGCACATACAGAACAAGAGTGAACGTGCACTCATAAATGGTACTCAGTACCCACAATGCAATTGTAACTTACCTCAAGACGTAATTGCTTTTTAATATTCAATGGCTTTTTGGCTAAAAAGTGCATGGTCAAGAGGAGGGAGGAGTTGGGTAGAATGACACTGTGGTCCTGAGATAAACTAAACTCATCACCAAGTTCCTCTAAACCATGAAGTCTCCACGATATTGGCAGAGGAGTCCTGTTGTGGAGCTTCACACTTCGACTCTCCTGTCTTTAGATGCAGAAGACATATAGTAGTATCATGTCAATATTATATAATAGAAAAACCCTCTGACACTTGGGAAACAGGGCTGACTACTGATTGTTGGCAAAATAACTACCTGTGAAGTAAAACCCTGTTGAAATACATTCGTTTGCTTTCTAGCTCCAGCTCTGGTCTCACTCCCAGACAGGAGAGTGCAATGGTGAAAACCTCTGGATTGTCCTTGATACAGCACACAATATTGTCTTGGATCTGTCCTGGAGTTGTTGGGTAAGCCCAGACAGTCAACTCCTGAGTAAGGGGAATAAGAATCCAGTATAGTATGAAAACATTCTTCCCTACGAGTTACAGTACAAATTACTTTGATGTATTCATTTATTTCAACAATAAATACACCCAGGTTCACATTCACACAGAAAATCACATTATCTGATTTTTAAAGAATTTATTTGCAAATAATGGGGTAAAATAAGTATTTGGTCAATAATGGCCTTGATCTGGGGCTTCACACAAGATCTCACCCCGTGGGGTCAAAATGACTACCACTGTACCACTGATACACTTAACTAGACATGTCCAATGGCTAGCCCAAATAAAAAGGAAAAGCGATGACAAAACATTCTTCTGTAGGTTTTGGTATAGATTGGATAGTCTGACTTGGTGGAATAATACCACAGAGTGATGTTAAAATCTCCATGAGGCAATTTGAATTGACAGTTAACATGGTACCTGCTCCTGGTCAGTTTGTAGAGTCATGTTGGGAGGATCTAGCAGATATGTGATGCCCTGCGTGTCAGTTTGGAAATGGAACTGAATCTCAGCCTCAAGTCCGGAATTGTTTCTGATCACCAGTCTCTCTGTGTTGTCTGGATATCGATTATCCTTGTACCTGTGCGGACAGTTAACCCACGTAACGTGCATCAGAAAGAAAAAAAAAAAACAGTACCGGCCAATGAAGTGAGATTGGGGTCAAAGGTTTGGTACTTAAAATTGAAAATAAACGCTTGAATATTAAAAAAAAAACAATGTATTCTAAGTAATTATAATTGTATGAAACGGTTTTTTGAGTTGCAAATAATTTTGCTTCCCTTTGGTAATTATTATAAATAAATTATTTTCACTTTTCACTTCCATTTATAAATAGAGATTTGTGGTCTTATTTTTTTCAGTTGCATGTTTTATTTTTTTCCAAGTACAAAACGTTTGACCCCAATCTAAGTCCATACATCGCCTCATTGCTCTACTCACTTGTCTCTAGTCTTGCTACAGAGTAATGGTCCAAACTCATAGTACCCAGGATTAACAACATATGTCCTCTTTAGCCCTTGGATGAATTTTGGCACCTCTCGGCAATAGGGAAAAAGAACCCTGAGGAAAAATACAAAGATTGATTGTGAAACATGTCCCCATGAACACAGAGGCTCAGTCTTTTCAATTCCCACAAGGATTTCAAAAAACACATTACAACTGACTTGTAGTCGTTGCAGAAGGAGGGATATGTGCAAATCCCTTTGCAAGGGAGGTGGTAGACTTTGTGAGTCCCAAGGAGCTCAAAGTTGAAGGTTTGTTCATATATCCCAGGAGTGCTGGAGTAAAACCATATCTTCAACACCACTTGTCCATTTGCTGGCACAACCCAGCGAAATGTTGTGAGGCTGTACACAAAGACACAAATACATTAGGCCTGATTTATTAAGATTCCAAATATTTAGCGCTATGCTGTTTGTTTGCTGCAGCTGATTGGATGCGCTACAACACAATACGATTGTGTGCAAAACGAGCATTTTGTTCATTTTGTTTGTTTACCTCTGGTTGCGTTTCTGCTCTACACTTGCATTGTGAGGATCTTGGTCGGAAATATCAGTTGTGGAAGACACAAGTCCAGAGGTTATATTTTGTTCCGTGGCTTTAACTTTTGGAAGGGCTGTAGGCCTTTTAACACTTTTCTGACTCTCTCTGCCCTTCTTATCTTTCATCAGCTTTGCACTTGCTTTGCGACCTTTAGGTGTCTATAGGACACAAAAAACATTCAACACAACATAAATGTGATTTTTTTTCAACATATATGTAATTTCATTTTTTTTTTTTTTTTATTGTAAATCGTCATGTGCTATTTTGCTACCATTCATATTATCTGTCTCTTCAATTTGTGATTAGTTTCCTTGTGGAAGTTAGACCTTGAGCACCCAAATAATATGTGCATCTATTGTCACAAAACATCAAGCCGCATGGAAACGGTTTCATAGCAATTATTTTTAACATGCTTGTCTATAATTTTCTTTCAAAGCTGCCTAAACAACTCTCAAATTTGCCAGCTGTTATTTTAAGAATGCATAACTAACTAACTAACTAACTAACTAACTAACTAACTAACTAACTAACTAACTAACTAACTAACTAATTAACTAACTAACTAACTAACTAACTAACTAACTAACTAACTAACAAATAAATAAATGAATGCATATTCAAGCCCCCAAAACGCTGTTTCCATTTCTACAAAAGGAACTTTAGATATTTGGCCTTTTCACCAACAACCTGACTCGAATAAATGGGCCCCGAGAAACACTATAGACACCCAGGAAAAATGCCTGATCTAAATACTTTATAATTTCTCTGTAATAGAAGTGTAATTGAGATTTTATTAAAACCCTGATTTTGCATTTGGAGAGTTTACCTTTATTGATTGTACATCTTCATCATCTTCCTCTTTTCTCTCATCTCGTTCATCTCCTGAAGAACGACTCAGAAATATGAAACAATTACAGTTCACTTGTCTCTTTACTCGCTCCCTAGTTTTGGGTAGATGAATCACCGAGAATGTAATCGGTGGAGGGATAGAAAGTTCACCTGAAACCAAACCCAGTTCATCGAGTACCTATGGAATTTAAAGTGGCAAACCCAAAGGTAAGAACAGGAATTATATGGCATAATGAATGATAAATACAGAAAAAAAAAAGCCATTTTCTGGCCCTACCTCATGTAGTGGAGGAAGGTCCTGGTTTTTGAGCAATTCATACATATCTGGATAGTCTTTGCCAGTGAGTTTAAGAACAATGTGAGGGATGATGATTGCTGCCTTTTCGTTTTTGGCTGGCTCTGTCTGATTGTTTGGAGATGGGATTTTGCTAGTGGATTTTTTGTGCTTCTTTGGTGCGGGAGCCTGTAAAATGAACCGTTGAATTATGAAAATACATATTGTAGGGACACTGAAAGTTTCAGACCATGGAATTTGTCAAATACAAGCACAAATTTATCTGTGTATAAATGTGTACCGTATATACAGCAACAAAACTATACTGTATGTACAACAGAAGATGGAAAGACAAAAACCTGTTTCTCAGCCGGGGCATCATCTGGAGATGTATCCTGACCTGGTAGCGGGACCCGCAGCAAGCCGTTCTCACGGTCCCAATGTTGGAGAATGTGTTCCACCTGGATTTGGCACTTTTCATACGCACTGAACATATTGTGCAGCTTATCCATCACGGGCTAGGAACGAAGGTGACATTTGACATTCTTGAAAGTGACACTCCATACACCAAGTATTCTCACTTGGGTCATGAGTATGCTTCACAGTAAACCTACGTTTTCCGCTGCTGTATCAGACTGCATTGTGTCATCTCCTTCTTTGCCTTGCTTTCCTGCCATCAATAGAGAGGGGTGACAATACAATACAATGAATACAGTCATTTTCAAACTTTGCTAAGAAAAATCATTTAGATAATTTGTGCAGGGATTGTGTAATGTATGGTGTCTTGTTACCGTCATTTGTAGATTGATCTTTCTTGTCCGCTTGTGATTCTTTTGAGGATGGGATTCGAGGACCAGCCATTGCACTAGATGGCTAAAGGGACAAAATCATTTGAAATGTTATTATTGGCATTTGTAGTTGGCATACACAGTGTAGCGCCGCGATCCTACAAATTGCATGACATGAGCGGATGGATTTGAAATTGGTCCAAAAAATTAACCAGTTCATAAAATGGACCCATGATTCAAAGTCCACCGTGAGTTTCTGTTGACCAGAGCATGGCAAGGGATGGTGGAGAGTAAAGTAAATTATTTGACCCAAAATAAGGTGTTGGTAAAGCGCCATATATACTGAAAGTGCACTCTACTTTCAAATAAAATGTTCTTTTTTTTTTTTTCACATCAAAAGTAACATTAGATCATCATTCAAATTCATCAGGGATTCAGTGATTAAAATCACAAATTTGGGTTAAAACTCCAGGCAATAATTATATTGAAAAAGTGCAATATTGTTTTAAAGTATACACAGAAAAAAATAAACTACATGCACGGTCGTTGTTACTTTGCAGATTTTCCTCCATCTGAACATCCGTAACAAAAGTGAAACCACTATACTTGATTTTTGCATCGTCCCATTGGTGGGCTACCAATTGACCAGTGCATTCAACTACAACCACTAATATTCTGTGCCTGAAAGAAACACTGTATATTTTGCAAAATAAATTAGCACAACACACACGTTAAATTATTGGTATGAAAAAGTACCATTTTAAAGTAGCTGTTGTAACAAGATGCTGTCTGACAGGTGCTTCTTTTCTTTTTCATTTTACAAGCATGGACATGGAATTATTACAAAATGAAGAAGTTGCTGCTTCATCAAATCAACTTATTGAAAACAAGCGTACTGATTGGAATACTTTGAAATTACACCCCACTTGGGAGTTTGTACATTTGTGTGTTTGAAATTAACTGAATAATAAATATACAGACCTGCTTACTGTCCACGGAAGCCTTCTTCCTTGACACTTGTTTGCTTTCCTTAGCTCCCCCCTTTTTAGTTTTCTTTTTTAACTCATCGAGTTTGATTTTCTTCATTTCATCCTGTAGCTTTTTTTCCTGCTCCATTTTCCTGATTCGCTCAAGAACTCTGGCGGACACAGATGCATTGTGTTTAATGTTAGTGATATAAAATGAAGATACAATATAACGAGATTTTGGAGGGAAGGGTGTCACTCCATCATTACTTGAGTTTCTTTTGTTTCTGTCGTTCAATAATTTCCTCTTTCTTTTCCTCTGGTAGAGTTTCATATTCCTCCTCATCCATATTCTGCAGCCACTCCTCCTCCAACTGTGCCTTTTCCATCTGCAAGGCCTCTGCCCAATGTCCGTTGCACATATGTTTAGTCATACAATAATCACGATTGATAAGTAATAATTAAATGAGTATGAATTCTCATCAGAGGTCACTGTATCATATCACATTGAAAATCCTTCATTAATTTATTATGAAAAGTATTATATATTTTCCTTAGCGAATTAGTAGTCGTGTATGCAAATTTACCTTCAGCTTTTCTTTCTGCCATCTTCCGATCTTTTAAGTCACTGTATGTGTCATGTATGTTGATCACATATATGTGTTTACGGTTATTAAGCGCCTTGAGAATAATTTGAAGAGAGTGTGCCACAGACTTGGTGTAGACTGAATCAAGACTGTAAATTATGATTCCACAATAGCAGTCATCGAACTGGTTGACATGAGTAGACAAAAAAAAAGAGAAAATATAATATGTCAGAATAACAGGACAGAAAGCTGTCTAATCGTCAGTGTCTTACTACCTGAAATCTCTCCTTTAGGATTTCGACCAGGAGCTTTTCAGGCAAGAGATTACACAATGTGGTTTTAATTAATCCCTGAAAGAGAAAACAGTGATGCTGTCAGAACATTTTGTTTTGACACTGAAACTTCGTGTTGGTTTTGTGAGAAAATATGTATTAACGTTGAAACAAGTATTGACATTGAAAAAGAGTCAATTGAAAAATAAAAGACATTTTTCGATTGAATTTTTTTCAATGTCAATAGAAAAAGATTCAACTGAAAAATTGATGCTACACATCAGACCTTGCACGTTATCAAATTGTCTGTAATGTGACAACATTCCTCCTTTCCCACGTTAACAACTGCAAGAACAGAAAAGCTTCTCCGAGGACATAATCGCTGAAGTCATGAAGAGATGCATGGGGGGCTGTTAATAAGATTAAAGGCAGAAAATCCCAATAAACTGGTAAAGTGTAAAGTGGAGGGGCCAATCCACGGCACACCTCCCCCTGTACACACACGCAGTAGTCACAAAAGGGAAATGTGAAGACTGACACATGAAAACATTCAAATCACATTATAGTATTGTTCTAATTACGTCTGAGAAAAAAATGGTTTCCATGCTGATACTTGATTTGACACGTTTTCTAAAATGGTAAAAAGATTTTCAATGCCAGTTTAGAGATGAATACCCAGTACATGTTAGACATTTTAGAAGAAAGAAAGATCCATTTCTGGACCAAGAAATTACATACATATACATACATACTGAAATACACTTGTTTAAGACGAGAACATTTACCTGGCTGCCTGTGCCTCCAGATTCTTTTTGCGATTTTAAGTCACTGCTGATGCTTTCAGAGGGTTTTGAATGAGTTTCTGAGGCAACTGAGCTTGCCAATGTATCTGTTACTTCAGTGGGGGACTCTGATCTTGAGCCGATGTTTGCAGATAAAAGAGCTGGAAGAAAAAAGACAGGTTGGCACAAATAACCAATTATGAGAGAAACCTATACCTCTTATAAATAATTCATAAAAGCTAATACACATTTTATGATATAGTTTCCTAAAATAAATTTTCAAAGAGACATTTTGTCCAGTTATAAATATTGTAGTTTTCATCACACATACCTAAAATTCCTTTGTCAAATTAATCCAAGAATTTTGCACTTGACCCATTTCTTGTCCTAATATCTAATGCGTGATTTAGTAGCCAAATGGTATTTCGATTATTGTATATTAACTTATGGATTATAAATTGTTTTGTAGTAAATATTATTTTCCTAACACGCTGTAATGATGTGCATGTTTTTTATACTGTTTATATTTTGCTAGTGAATTGCTCTGCTATGCCCTTTTCATAGGAGTGGATGGAAAAGACAAAAAGGAGGGAGCGTGAGGGTCCGTGTTGACTGTTGAGAAAAAAAGAATAAAGGCGCAGCTAAATTCAGTCCTGCCGTGTCAGTATTTATTTAGCAAGGAAGACACCAGAAAGGTACAGCACTGGATCCTCATTGCAAAGAGTATTGTGCATACCAGCCTCTTCCAACCTCTGAGCATATTCAGCAGCAGCACGGCTAAACAACTGTCTTCCAGCCAGGCTAACGAGGGAAGTCCCGTGCAAAAGTGAATCGGCAAGCACAGCATCCATACTTAGACAAGCCCCTCCATAGTGATTTGCCAGGAAAGCTGCTTTGTTGCTTTGAACTGAAAGAATGGATGAACAGAAAAACGAAAGTTTTTAATCTTAATTCTCCCCCAATGATGTGCATGTACAATGAAGTAACATAACACAAAATAAAAAAAGGGCCTTAAAAATTGCTTAAGACCGTAGTGGTCGAACCGTCATCATATTATGATGTCAGTCAAAAAATTACTATACTAGTTTATAGGCTGATTTATAGCTGACCGGCTGGATGCTGCACATCGTGTCACTTACGGAATTAGCAATAGTATTTTGATTTACTAGACATCAGTGGCTAACGTCTTCTTCTACATGTGTGACAATTATTGTTATGAAATATGTGAGGTACACCGACACTGCGATTATGCCCTCCATGGATTTGTTTGAACAGTGTATAAATAGTATTTAAACAAACTGTTTCTATTGAGCCTATCTCAGTTGACATTGTGCGTGTGTGCGTGTGTGTATATGACAACATTAAAATAGACTGAGCAACTGAAATTGTACATAAAACAAAATTGGGAAAGAATTTCACTCCACTCCAATTTCCAACAATTACTATCCTCAGTTCCCAAATGATTCATCAGGGTTATTAAAAAGGAAACAGGTACAGCGATAAACATATTCCATTGAAGCCATCAAATTAAATTCAAAATGATTATTGAAAAAAAATATTAGTTATTAAATCTCTTACCTCAAAGTGTATTCAATTCAATATTGGTTGAAATGATTGTATTCTGTTTTTATTTGTTTTTGTGCCTCCAGCAATTTTTGCTTCCATTTGTTGCAGAAAGGCTTATGTAATCATTAAAAAATTCTTTACTTGGTTACCTGTCAGTGGGGCTCCGTATATAATAATAGCAATGCCTCTGCAGTTCAGAGCAGCTAGACCTTTGGGTGATAGGTCAACACCCATATAGCGGGCAATTGCATTAGACAGAGGGTTTATCTCTAGTGTTCCCAGACTCCCAGTAGCTTCTGCTTTCATGATATCTGAAATGACTGAAGTACACATATGAGTGTTAAAATAACAGAATAAAAAATTTTGACATATACCAAAGTTACTTTAATGCATTTGCAACGATTAATCAGTCACACCCACTCAGTTCAGTTCTTCGTCTTTCACCCCTTTTGCCGCCTCTTCGTTTTGGCAGACTTGTTCCAGTTACGTGTTTATCTGGAGTAAAAAAGATATATTATAGGTCATTGAATTTCTACGTTAGCACCTCTGAATTTCATCATTTCTGACAGATGCACATTGATGATAATGCTTCACACAATCATAACCTTTGAGCCGAAAGCAGTGATCTTTGTAGAAGTCCATAAGTTCTACAGGAAGACTCTCTCCGGCATTTCTTGGAGGCAGCAGCAGCACATCGTTTGCATCATATCCATCCAGTAAACTGAGGACCTTTATAGAGTAATGTAATGGGGTACAGGAATTAAAAATACAATGATAACAATAATTACATATGGGATTGTATGATTAGAAATAGATTTAAAAATTGTTTGCAAAAAAGCTCTACCTTTTCTTCCTTCAGGTACTGTGTGTCAAACTCGAGGGAGTAGAACTCAATGGGGTAAGAGCAAGGGTTTTTAACAATGACTTCTGCTTCAATCTCCATATTAAATGGCAGACTAGGGCCCATGGTTAATTCTGGAGGACAAAACACCAGTTGTGGGTCATCGCCCTGCCCCAGGGCTGTAACGACCACCGGCTGAGTTCCCTCCGTTACAGTTATTATTAAATGCCTCTTGTAAAGACACTGTGAAGAAATCAGTTCATTGTAAGTCAATGTGCTTGTCATCACTTCACAAACATTGCTGTATTATATTTGTATTATTTCTACAAGGTGAATATGTTTACCCCTTCGGTAGGACTGAATTTGACCTGCACGTTGACATGCTCGCCAGGGGTGAGCATGCCTGAGGAAGGAGTCATCTCGAACATCACAGGTGGTGGCCGGTGCTGCTGCAGGTATTTACTGCGCTGATGGAGGGGCAGGAATTTATCGACCTGGAAGAAAAGTAGAACAGGGGTAGGTTTCACCCTAATGTGACATGTTATTAACGTGTAATTGAAACTGACAATAGCTTGTATTGTTGAGTACCTTTACAGGCTTCACATCTTCCACGATGCTCCATTGGCAGGGCACAGATTCATAATTAAATATCTGCATTGTCTGAATCTAATGGAACATAAGACCGTTTTAGGGAATGACTCGACTTGTTTGTGCACTCAATGTTTGCTACATGCTATTCTTATGTCACGTTGTACAAATAATGACATGCAATAATAAATATGAGTATACATGTTATTTAGAAACATGTTGCCTTATAACTTGTTCTTTTATGACACTATATTACCTGACATAATCCACACCGCACAACGTCAAACTGCAGTGTTTCTGAGGAAACAGAGATTGATGGCACAGTCACCACCGCACAAAGATGCACTTGCACTGATGGACCACCTATGACCTGTAATCCAAAATAAAATACCCTGTAAATCTAAACATTCAATTCATACTTGGCACTGAGAAAGATGTTATCCTGCAATTTTCTTTTACAAAAATTAAATGAAAGTCTTATATGTGGAAGCAAGCAATCAAATAATTAAATTGCCATAAGATGCACCCTCTAAATGAAAATCATGGGAACAGATGACTCCGCTCAAGTGACGAGTACCTGAATTGGAATGATAGCACTTCTGATCCCCAATGATAGGTTGCCTTTTTGGGGATCAAATTCAACGTTGAAAGTTTCTTTCTCACCACAGGAAAGGTTCCTTATGCTACCAAATTCTACCTTGAAACCTTGAAGGACCAAACACATAATCACAACATTGTAATAGCATATAGCCCTAATAGGGAAAGGCAGGACAGCACCTTTTAACTATTTTAGAACATTGTTAAAAAGCAGGATGCAGCTAATATAGTTCCCATGATACGTTTCTTTATGATAACTTACAAATATCAAATATTATCTCAAAGTATTAAAAATAACATTAAACATCTGCAAATGGATTACCTGCAATGACTTTGGAGTTTGCATGGAAGGAGACTGGTAGCGGTCCATTATTGGTGATCTTAACAGTTTGTTTTAGTACTTGGCTCGGAACAACATAACCAAAATCCAGAACATACTCTGGGAGGAGGAACCTGGCGGAATGGGAAGGAGATGGCATTGATGCACATGTACATTTATAAATTAGCCACTCTGTTGCATTACAAGACAACAAAGTTCACAATATCTTGCTTAGAAATACATTTGCTGAGATAGACCGATGGGAAAAGATTTACTTGATTGCCCAGTTTAATACTTGAGCCTGAACTTCTGGTATTTGTCCATTCAGTGAGCCAATTGCAAGGCATATACCGTTAAAGAAAAAAAAAAGTTCATCATCACATTCGCACCTAAGGACAAATTTTGTTTTCTGTAAAGCTAAATTTATTTCTTTGGATTATGGGAGGAAGCTGGAGAACATGGAGAAAAGCCAGGCAGGCACAGGGAGAACATAACAGGGAGAACAAACTCCACACAGGATGCTCCGGAGGCTGGATTGGAACCTCAGAACTGTGAGACAGATGTTTTAAACACTCAGACTGTATTGGCATTAACTGACAACTGTGCCACACCAAACGATTTGAAGACCAGTAATCAAAATATAATCGCTTACAAATAATTAAAATATGCAATTTGCATATGTAACATCCATAATGTCTTTTAAGAAGAAAACACTTTCTATATCTTTGAGGGGAGGCTCACTATGGATTGGTTCACACTGCAGGTCTCAATGCTTAATCTGGATTTTGGGATGAAATCTGACTCTTTTTTTAATAATACATACTTGCTGAGTTTACTCCATTTTTTGGTAGAACCTTGTGAGTTCCGCTGCTCCATAAGGCTCTTGCTCACCGCCAAAGCATTTTCTGTGACCAGCATTTTCTCAATCTCCAAAAGAAGCACCTCTTCATACTAAAAGACAAATGGTTTCAAAGTCAGTTATTACAATATACAGTAATATACTATATTATATAATCTATAATATAGATTGAATATGTGCGTGTTAGTTTTTTTTTACTTTATTGGGCTATGTCCGGGTGTTCCTGCAAATGCATGTGACGTACTAAGTAGGTTCTTGATTAGCTGTCAATGACGCAATGTGGTCAAACGTTCACGGGCAGAATTGGCGAAGCAGGAACTTCAAATGCTTCAAACGCTCCGGTCATGCAACCGGGCCTGCCCACGCGAACTGGACTAACAAGATATAGAGATGCACTGCTGGGAATGCTGAGCACGCTTTCGGTTTGCACGTAGCATTTTCTCTGATGCTTGTGTCCTGCTCCTTTGTCTTAAAATGAGCAAAGTCAGGGATTTTTTGCAACAGTACATCTTGTCTTACCAGTTGCAAGATCTTTGTCTTTACTTTCTGCTATGTCAGCAATTCAAATATGGGCATGCTGGTAATTTCGCTTTACCACGTGACTTCTTTAACACTAAGCAAGTGCAGTGTGAAAAGGGCTTCAAAGTATACATAATATTCATACAGCATATACAATAAAGCTATTCAATTCATTTGCTCCACTCCCTTTAATATAACTAAATTGAAATAATTGAACTTCATGACCTCTTACAATAATAAAAGTTTTGAAAGCTTAATATCAGTAAAAATTATTTTGTGGACTAACAGGAAGTGAACAGGTATCCTCCATTTTGACTACTTTTGTGGCGTGGTCAAGCAGATCACTGTAGCCCTCCTTCGCTGTAAAGAAATAACAGGATGAGAAAAAATGTCTTCAGAGTTCCATTTAGAATTGTCAATCATTGATCTCACTGTACAATAATACGTTCACGTGAGAGTTTTGCCTTTCATTTACCCAGGCTTCGAGGTAAATTCAGGGAGATCTTTGGGAACACTCCCTCGCCAGTGATTGAGATGACCTGTGGTGGCAAGTGAGCCACAACCACCTGAAACTGCCTTTCAAAGACTTCAGGAATGCCAGGGAGGTAGAGCACGCGTAAATGATATTTTGAGCCAGCCTCAATGTAACCCTGCCACACAAAAGATTAAGTTGAAAAAAGAACTACCCTGTACATTAAATGACTGATGTTCATGGTCTCAACTTCAGCTCACTGTAGGTGGGATGATCAGTGGTTGACCAGGTCGGATCTCCTCGTTCTGATCATCCTCAGTTTCCAGCATTGCATCTGGCTCCTTCTGTTCCACTGTGGTCTTCTCCCTTTGAACTTTTTCAATACTGAATTTAAAGCCCACCTTTCCGGTATTCCTCAGAATCACGGTTGACTCCCCAATTTGATCAAAACGCTGGAATACAAACCAAAAGTGTGCTTCTTAAATTACAACTTTTTTTTAAATTTACAAGGATCACAAAATACATTTACAAAACAAAATGACTATATTTCTTTGTTGCTAATGGCACGAATGTCAGCTGAATGCACACGTTTATGCATTGAATCACAGGAATAACAGCTAGCGGTTGTGGGCCTGAACAACACACCGTTTATGATATGGGCTGTATAGTGAAGACAGTCATACCTGCAGACCAAAGTCAACAGTAGTCGAGTCCAGACTGAAGCTGATCTCCGATGCTTCCCCTCTGAGTCTAATGTCATATATTGGTCCATGCTCTACTTGGCACTGTGCGATCACCTCTCGGCTAACGAAGTCCTGGCCGTGAAAGATGAACGTGACCAACTGCTGCTCGCCAGGTTTCAGATGTCCATGCATTGGCAAGACATCAAAAATCTACAGAAAGAGTATCAACATCAGTTCGGTGCAACGGATCCAGTCAGCTGAAACAGACTCAAGTTTACCACTGTAACATGAATATGGATGGATGGAGAAAACTCTATAACAATCTATCATGCACTGCACAAAGAGGTTTTCATAACTCTTGTTAGGTTGCATGATGAAGCGTACCTCTTGCACACACACAGAGCATTGCGGGATGTCCTGGTCTGGTATAATACCTTCGTCAGTGAGAGCAGCTCTAGAGGTTTCAGAAGACCTTTTGAGGGAGAAGTATCATAATGTAATATTAATAAGCAAGGTCAATTTAATGGTTTTCTAGACTCTAGACAAAAATAATAGAAATACATGAATATACCCAAAAAAATCCATAAGGAAGCAAATGAAAAAAAATGCACGTGGAGATTGGGACAGAGTAGTTACTTTCCCTTTATATGAAAATGAAAAGACCTGCAGCTTTAGTTTAAGGGGATTCACAATAATATAAATAATTAATTACAGTTAAAACTTAGACTAGCGCTTACTCAATGGCTCAAACGCATTTGGTGAAAGTGACTTAATTGTAAACATAAATACAGTTTTATTACTTGAACCACAACCAATTGCGGCAACTACTCGCTGACATAAGTCTAGAGCCCATGGACGTTGCTGAATATTGACTTTCCTCTCTGGAGATGCTTTGTCTTCAGCCAGTGACAAGGGAAAGAAATTGAATATTCTTTCATGGCCACTTACCAAAGACAAAAAGCTCCAGCCTTATGTTTTGTCAGTAACATATTTGTTTACGTACGATAGTATATTGTTGATATGTATTATTCTTGGCTGTATACCAAGAACAAGCATGACATAGACTCCCTGATTCATCCCACGAAGATTTACAGCAATGACATGGGAAAGCCAATTGCACTATGATAAGTGTGGGCGAAAGATATCTAGGCAAGGTCAGATAATCACAAGCAAAGGGATCAAACTACCCGAAGGCACCATAACAGATATGCTCAGAGCTTCCGACCTAATTAAATTCACTAGCAGAAGTAAAGTACATAATGGCAAGCAAGTGCAAAACACAGGCATAATAAAGTTTTTTTTGCTAATGATATACCTGAAGGCACACTGTGAATGATCCACCAAACAGGCCCAGCGGTAAAATACCGGCAATGGGGAACAGTTTGTCATTGTGACTTCCTGGTGATTTTCTGTAGAGTTGAGAACACTTCCAAAATCCACTGTGGTGGAGGAAAAATGGAGGTTGGGATAATGAAGTTCAGCATGCATTTCCACCTTGTCTTCTTGTGGGTGTCCTATGTAGATTATGTTGAGGGTCTGGAAAAATGGACAAGAAAGAACATCTAATTATTCACACGTATATATATGGTAATCCCTCGCCACTTTGCGCTTCACCTATTGCAGCCTCGGTGCATTACGACTTTATAAGTGATGAGAGAACAGTGTTTAAATACATGCTGTATATGAATATAGGAGATTCATGCGCAACCATGACTCACTTTGGTTTCACTATGCATGGTTAGTGTAGTGTGGTAATTCAAAAGGTGTGGTTATTCTGTAGGTAGACACTTTGCAAGGTAAACCATAGTTCTAATTAACTTACTTACAATAAACCCGTCATATAACAGCTAACAAGAAACACTAGTTGGAAATTTCAACACAGTGGCGTTTAAATTTCTAAATAATGCATATACTATTTCTACTTCGAGGAGCTTCGTTTTTCGCGGGTGTTTCTGGAACGCATCTCCCGTGAATAACGATGGATCACTATATAAGCAGTCATCATTACACAAAAGAGATGTCAATAATTTGAGATTACAAAACAAGTTGTTTTAGTTTAGTGCACTTTGTAAGTTTGGGACAGATTTCAGTGGCTTAATTTTAACTATAGAATAGTATAGCGAAAGAACATTTTGCCGACAAAAAGAAATATAAAAAACACCTTGATGTTACCTGATCCACCACTTGTGACAACTGACCATGGAAGCAAGTTGGATCAAAACATATCCACAACTGAGTTTCTTCCCCTTGAGCTAGTGTCATGCTCTGAAAAAAAAAAGTATTATATCGTTAGAGAAATCTCATGATGTAATGTCGATGTAATGAAAAGATCATCGTCAATCATCTTTTTTTTTTTTTACAATACTCTTGTACTGCACATTTCTGCACTTGCAAATGACTCCTGTAGGCTTGAATCATATTCACAGCCCTTTCAACAAAATCCAAATATTTTTGAACTGCTTTATTGGGGGAGAGTGAAATAAAAAGGTGATGACATACTTTTGTGTTAGCAGTACTAAAGACTCCTCGAGCCTCGCACAGGGAGAAAGGAGAAGCAAGAGAGAGCTCCATGGATAGAGAGAGAGATGACACATTCTTTAAAACCAGCTCCTCATAAAGTTGGGTAAGGTCTTCGCCTGGGAGCTGATGGAAATATATATGCAATTGGATATAAAGATTAGGAAATGGTGACAGAAAGTTCAAAAGAAATTATGATCACAATTCTTTCATGAACCTTCTCTATGTAGAAATTCAGCTTCTTGGGGGACATGCTGAGCATAGGGGTCACAAAATGGCATGTCACCTCCACAGTAAACATATGCTCCTTGATCCCCTGAAGACCCACAATGCCGCAGCAGACGAGATATTCTCTCACAACCTAAGGAGGCAGGCAAGGGTCACTTGTATCAAGACAATCAAATCGGCTATGAACTTGTATCTCGTATCTTGTTTAATATGACATTGTTTGACCTGTGTGGTAGTGATTGTGTAAGTTTTTATGAAGAAAATTATACCTAATAGTGATCATGCAAAAAAAAAAAATCAGTTCTTTACAATAGTTGTTCTGCTGTTCTGCTATGTCACCTTGGGGAAGTTTGAAGATCCTTCCAGCACCATGTCAACCGAGTCACCGGGAAAAAGTTCCATACGTGTTGGGCTGATGCTGAAGACGGGTTTGTCTTCAATTTGTGATCCCCATGATTTTCCAGCTGAGATGGACGGCAGAAAAGTGCGTCCAGATGAGCACTCTGTCTTCCAATAAAGTCGATGTACTCGTTGGCCATAGTTGGTCACCTTGAAATGGAAGTCGCACGATCCATGGCTTAGGACACACATAAATTAAAAAAAAAAAAAAAACGTATGACAATATGCAATATGCTTTTAAGTGATATTTTTTTGGGGTGAGGTTAATGAATGAATACTACCTGAAGTGTATACCAAGGTCCAGATTTGGATATAAGGGTTTGTCACTGACAATTGTGGTGCCCGTGCCCGTTGCAGACAGGGCAACAATGATATTTTGACTACCTTGGATGGAAATCTCTAGCGTGTCTTGAAAAAAGAGTGTATCTTTGAGATTAGCCACAACCTTAAGATCCAGTTGGCCTTGTGGTGGCAATTCCCCTTCACTGGGTTCAACACGCCAAGGGGACTTTACTTGGCTCTATGGAAATAGAGACAATCAATCAAGATTTTTTTTTTCCTCCATGATGTTGACAGGGTGACAACTGAAATAGGATGTAGGCTTATTAATTTCCTTTTGCTTTGCATTTCCATTGGTCGACACATGAACAGTACTTTTCATGCAGTTAATCGCGTCATCATGGTACATGGTGGGCACCGCTACAGGTGAAATCTGAACAGTTACCTAGTAATCGAATTCCTCCATGTTCTTGTCAAAGAGTTTTTAATTTGAGCAATATAGATCTGAAATGCCAGGTGGATTTGCACATGTATATAAAAGAACCTCAGAAATATTTTTGTAAAATCTCAGAAAAATGAATGTCAGACAATGCATTCAAGATGATTGAAATTAGTCCTCAAGATATGTCATTTCCATTTGCTTGTATCTTTTAAAAAAATAAATCTCACAACCAAACACAATGTTTTTTTTTAGTTTGGGAGCTAGTAAAGTTATGTAGAAAATGTGCATCTAAGCAAAACCTCAGCTCACGTATTTCAATTGCCTTCCTTTTTCCAAACTACAGCACTTATCGAGAAGATAATCTGAGTTGTTTGTACCATGTGTGCCGTGAAGTATGCTGGAATAGGTGAGTGGTTGGAGAGGGGAAGGGATTTAGCAACATCTGTCAGAACAGGTATTTTGCCAAATTCCAGTTGTTGACCTGGACAGTGAAGGTAAACTATGGGACCTCGCCCAGTGCATGACAAGACAACCTCCTGAAAGGGAACAGGAGGCAGGGGGATGAGTAGAAAAGCACTATATCAATACAAGGACGTGACGGCAACTAAAAGGAAACAATATAATAACGGAAATTTACCAGTGGTGAGTGAATGCTGCCAAACAGAGCAATGTAAAGCGTGTGATGGTGCTTTCCAGCATCCTTCACCAATAGGAAAACAGGAAGGTCTGCTGAGCTGTGAGGAGGGATCACTCCCCTGGATAAAGAACTTCCAAATATCACTGAAGGGTTCTCCTCATATTCCTAAACATAGGGGAATAATAATAATAATAATAATAATAATAATAATAATAATAATAATAATAACTAAATTGTGTACATGTAGTTTCTTTACTGTATATGGGTGTAAGCCATCACACTGATATGAAATAGTGGAAATTAATGATTATAGATGAGCACAATGAATCCCATCAAACATCAATTTATCATTAAATTCCACGATGAAATGGGTATATAGAGAAGCTTTGAAAACAATTAAGAAAGTCCAGTATAAAAACTAAACTAAAAAAACTAAAACACTGTCAACTAAAAACTATAAAAACTAGTTATTCAGTATTTCATAACGTCCACTCATCCTATTACTTTTTTTTTGTTTTTTTTTTTAAAGCTACAGTGAACTGCTTTACCTGTTCCAGCATCCCATAGCAGACAGGAAGAGAACTTTGGTTCGTTAAGTGTACTTTCTTTTCATACGGGTGATTGAGGAAGCACTTCTGAAAATCCACCACTGGAGACTCTATCATGATATGTGGAATAATACACCTGTACGCAGAGGAGAGGGAAAATGAAGAAAATGTTTTTAGAGCCTCATTTCCCAATTGCAACATTATGAGAGCACATGCAGTGCCATCAGCCCTTGTCACCACCACGAAGGGCTTATTGTCATTTTCTTGTATAGAGGTTTGTTGAGATACGAGGGCCTTAAAATCTTTTGAGATACTGGCCTTTACTAGTCAAATGTATTGTTATGAGATATGCCAATGGATGCCATGTGGGCAGTATTAATCAATCACATGATCAATTAATGAATAAGTATTGGGTTGGTTAGCGTCTGATAATTGTGAGCCATTTGTCTGCTGCATGCATCATATACACAAACAGAACTGAATAAAGTGCACAACTGAAAATCTTTTGTTGTATGGGGACTCTTTGCCATCATGGTAATGAGAGTCATACTTTGCATTGGTTCTGCATCAGCTCGGATGGAATGACCAATCATTTTCATGAGATGGGACATTTCTCTCAAGACAGGCAAAGTAATCGAGAAATATTTTATCAACTGTAAACCAGATGCTTTTGCCACATGTTATCAGATGCCACCCACTACTACTTGTACTGTATTTTGTGTAAAATTATTTATTAATTACATTTGGTTTGTTTTTGCACACATATGTCTTACCTTGCAATAATGGGCAGAGCCATGATCTCTTTTCCAACACCCTCAACATCTACTACCAGAGCCAACCTGTAATGTTTGACTGTGTTGGAGCACAGTGACACCTGTTGAGAAAATGCAAAAACATAGTATAAGAAATTGTGATGGATGGATGGATGGATGGATGGATGGATGGATGGATGGATGGATGGATGGATGGATGGATGGATGGATGGATGGATGGATGGATGGATGGATGGATGGATGGATGGATGGATGGATGGATGGATGGATGGATGGATGGATGGATGGATGGATGGATTTGATTTAAAATTAGGATATCAGAATGACTGGCACATAAACTGCAAAATCTCCCCATATGGATGATAGTAGTATACATGATTAAAGACTATAATGCTGTTCTGGTATGGCAAAAGGTTGCATGTTGGGGAAACATATGCAGTTTTTGAGAGCAGCACCAAAGAGAACAAAATACAATATGTTGTGGTTGATAGATTATTTTGATCGTATGATTATGTTGGAATGTAGACTATAATAATTAACCAAACTTCTCCTGCTCTCATAACGCAGTCAAATAAAGTGGTTGCATCCTCTGCACTGGTTGACCAGCTGCAGAGGAAGCAATCAAAGTTGTTCTGTTTCCCCCAATGTCGTAAAATACCCCCTGCTCTGATTTGACCAGAGGCCAGGGATTCACCAAACCTGTCCAATCTCACCCCCCACCCTGTTTTCTCTCAATAAATACTCTCTTGCAAGAATCCAAAGTCAGACTTTGTTCGAACATCGCTGTATGCACAGTGACGAACAATTTCTCCACTTGCAAGTGCTCAAAGGGCATACTGTCTCTCGTGTGGTTCTTGCAAATAAGTTAGAGTGAGCACCACTCTAACACAAAACATACATTTTTCAAAATAACAAAATAAAACTAGTGACACTAGAACAAATGAGACACAGGTAGAAGACACATGAGAGTAGTGCATTATCTGAAAACTGAAAAAACGGGTAGTACAAAAACTGAATATAACTTTTACTAATCCACTGTACCTTGATGCTAACGTCTGCCATGGCCCGCAAAGTACCCGCAGCAGGACTGACGGTAAACTCAACGGGCATAGCATTGATGTCATGAGAAATACTTCCTTGCCAGTTGTTCCTACACAGCTCACACACTTGCTGGTCACTTGTCACACTGGGAGAGCCCATTCCGTCTCCCAGAACACGCAGGGTAAAGTTCATTGGAACAAAGGATGTGTTAAAGAGGGAACACATTTCTGTTTGTGGGAAACCTGCAAAATAACATAAACTAACATCAATATGAAAAGGAACATATCAAATTTGCAAAATAAAGCATGACTTGATGTTATATGACTGAAAATTGTTAGTACTCTAATTGTGGGAGAAAATGCCCAATATGTTTCAACATAAAGATTTACGAACCGTAGGCAACATCTCCAAAATTGAGTTCTGAAACACTGAAGTGAAAAGTTGGCCCAATAACACAGCCCCTGAAACAGAAATACCAAATACAGAAAATGAAAAAAAAAGGAACCATACGATAGTAAAAAAAAAACCTTTGATAATCTGAGTTAATGTACTTCATACAAGGTACTTTTATTCCAATACTGAACCCATTTTCATTATTCAAGCTAAGTAAGAGAGCATTCCAAATTCACCTGAATGTAAGAATAAGTGGTAGAGGTTGGCCTTTGACCGATAGCAATAAGCCTTCAGAGAAAGTTCCCAAAATGTCACTTTGGAAGGTGACTTTCACCATCAGGCAAGCCCCAGAGCAAACAACACCTTTCTTGGGAGTGAAGGAGAAGAATTTCCCAAAAGGAGTGCAAGGGCTTGAGAACTCAAAAGGGGCATCAATCAGCCCGTGGTTGGACAGCTGCACCTATAGGAATCCAAACGCATTATGATATTTAGTGGCAATATTAGCATGCACTGACTATTTTTCTTGGCAAGCCTTACCTCGTAAGAGACTGTGTGACTTATAAATATGTTTTTCATATCCATTAGCTTACAGCTGATCTGCATTGCAGGTCCCAAACCCTCACCCTTGACTGTCAGAGGGATGCGAGATTTTTTGCCTAAAAGTACAGCGTAACAAAGGAAAGGGTCAAAGGAAAATAAATAATACATAATAATTAAATAAGACATGATGCTCTGTTTACGACACAGGCTAGCCACAAATGCTAGCAGATTTTTGCAGATTTTCGTATCTGCTTAAGTATGCGTTTGCATCTAAATAAATATTTTAAAAAATCATCCCTCTGGGCGCCATAGCTATGTGGGTCTAAATGTGTGTGTTGCACTAATGCAGGGGTGTCAAACTCATTTTTTTTGCAGGCCGCATTGTAGTTATAGCTTCTTTCGGAGGGCCATTATGACTGCCAACCCAAATAAATGTATGAGCACCTCATATTATACACAGTAAAAGCCACAAAACAAAGTGACAAATAACTCGTTTTCAAATCAGACGAGTAAAGACTGGTCAAATATTTAAAAAAAAAAAGATTAAAAGTGAAAACAATTTGCAATTCTAGTAATGACACACGAACTTTATGCACAATTTGTCTTCGCAGGCCACATAAAATGATGTGCCGGGCCGTATCTGCCCCCCGGGCCTTGAGTTTGACACCTGTGACGAGCCTGCCGCATTCAAAGGGAATGAAAATAGACATTTTCATTGGCCACAACTGAAGTCGGGTGTGACCACGCCCACAATGGCGCAGTCCTCTTTCTGCGCTCACCTGCAAAATTACCATCACTGTGTCGAACACATCTTCACGCCGAACTATGCTAAGCCCTGTTCAGGATCTTTACATCCATCACAAAAATAGGAGCAGATTTAAAAATCACCATGAGGTCAAATTCGAAGTGACTGACGACTTTGCAGTACAAATAACGTCCAGTAAAATAGCTATGCAAAACAGAAATGTATTCCAAGCTCCATTGTTTATTGTAAACCAATAACAATGAGCTGTTGTTTCATTGTTGATGCTTGTTTCAACACTACACGTGTGTTCTAGCCACTTACCTGTGACGTCACAATATATGGTTTCTCGGTATAATCTGGCTTCATCGGGCTTGAAGACAACAGTGAAACGTGCTGTGGTATTTGGCCATATTTCTCCCGCCTGTGGCATGTTAACAAAAGGGGGAAAAGGGCATTTTAGAGTTTATGAGTGCAACTGAGTGAATAAGTCAAGCTACATGAGGTTCGTTTGGAATATAAAATAATATCTAAATACAGGCGCATTGGCAAGAGTGATTTCCAAACATCTACATCTTTTTGGATGCGAAAGCAAATGCTTTTACAGTTTTCCCATTATTTGAAAACCACACCAAAATATATTGTCTTGGCAACTCCTATCTTTATCGCATTTTTAAATTGTCCAAAACAATGGAAGAACAATTAATTAGTGGGACTGGAAGTCGCAAACACACACCGCTGGTTCTAATGTTATACATCCTTGTGAGAGAGCAAGGAGGCCGGTTCGATGATTGGCTGTGGGGTCAGACTGGCAGGGAACAAGCAAAGGTGAATCTGCACGATGCTGGTGCTCGAGCATTGAGGAATCCCTAGACCGTCGAGAGAGAAAGGAAAGGCAACACAAAGAGTAACAACAGGCACAGAGAGAGTAACAAGTAGACTTACTGTAGCTTATATTTAGCAATGCTGTGAAGACATGCTTCCTGGATTGAAAGACTTTTTTTTTTTTTTTAGTGTGTGCTTTGTCTTAATTAAACAATTTTATAGAACTGCAGGAAAGTCAGAAGTACAATGGAATTAATTTCATTCTAAAGTATTTGACAATATACTCACTGGCTTTCTTCGAGATGGATCGGGCATGTTGTCCAGCAGTACTCAAGAGTGGTATCACTACTATTGGTGAGTGACACCGTATGCATGTTAGACAAGGAGATGTAAGTCTTTTCCAAATGAAGGTATTCAGGGATAAGCTTGAGCTTCAACTCCTTACAGGAACCATGGAGGCTGATGTGCACATCTTCACCTGAGCAGAGGAAGAGGAGTGAAATCACAAATCAAACCGGTCCAAGACTACATAAATATTAGTTATTATTCTTATTATATTATTCTTCAAAAAGAGTAAAGGAACGCTAGAATGTCCCGTATCTTGAAACAAGCACCAAAAACAGAGGTAAACAGCAGCGACACAGAAGTAAACAAATATGCAGAACCTCACCTTTACTCTGCTGGGTTTTGATCATATTTTTAAGACATGTTAAAGTTTTAAATAGTGTATGTATGATTTAAAGGGAAAGTCAACCCCAAATTTTCCTAGTAATAATATATTCTGTGCAACTGGTTTTGATTACTGTTTTGTTTGTGGAATATGAATTAAACAGACAAAATCCACCTGCTGTTTATCCATCTTCTAAACTTATATTTATCAGTATGCTGTGTTTGAACAAGAACATCCAAAATATTATTGTAAAAAAAAAAAAAATTGGGAGTTGTCTTCCCCTTTAAGTCGCACAAGCAAATGTAGAGTACAATATAGGATGATTTGAATACGCAACAACATAAAAATATTGCATATACAATATTTTTAAATATTATTTCCATATATTGTACCAATATCGTAGTGTAGCAACAGATCCTGTTGGTGGTCTCCGGCAGTCATTGGATTGAAAGCCACGGTTATTTGCATGCTCTCGCCAATATCCAGAGTTCCAGAGGAGGGTGTTACTGAAAAAGGACTGAAATAGAAATACCACAAGGTCACAGAGAGTTTTACTACATCACATTATGCGCAATTCCCAGGTGTCTTAAGAACATGTCTGTGATTTACAATTTTCAAGGTCTGTTTCAGCCTTGCTGAAATCAGCATTGCAGTCTCACACAACTGAGCCACTGCCTCTCTTCTGTTGGATGGGCAATACAAGTACAGCTTTGTGTTATCAAACCAGGGGAAGATAGCACTTGCAAGGAGGCCAGCGGCTACGCACTTGCCCGAACGGGAAAGTGACAGCCAGAAGAAAAATGTGAGCACTCATAAAGGCAGTAAAGCGTTTTCTAAATTGGAGAGGCGGCACTTCATTACCAAGCCGCTGAATTACACTTGTGAATTAGGGTTCTGATTCACATTTCCAACCACCACTAACATATTTACTTTGGCTGTGTAATTGGATGCATAGACCCTCTGCAGACACAACAATTTCTATAAAAACAATTAAAAGTCCATTTTCTATAATATGCCACCGTTAAGGGATTGAAGCATTGTAATATGAATCAGGGGAAATTAATCATCCCTTAAAATGTATAACAAAGTACTGCAAAACATATTGCCTCATGTCTCATATAATTTTTGGGATTTCTTCACCAGCAGATTTGATCCACATCAATACAGCTTTACACTTTACGTGATTACAATTCAGCTCTAGGATGAGAAACAGAGTTTATAGGTATGAATGCAAATACAGAAACTCATAGTTGCCGTTAATCCACAACTAGATTTTATTAATGCAACTATAAAATCTCATAGTTGCCATTAATTCACAACTTGATTTTAATAGTAGTCGTCACCTTTGTGTTTGTAATTTGAAGATGGCAATGCGGTCTCCTAGGTTGCGTACAAGCTGAGTTCTCTGTGTGGAGGCTTTCACGAGGCAGTCAGGTAAATGCAACTCATCACGGAAGTTCAAACTGGCTCTCGGGCCAATGGCACGGATTGGCACCTCAAACTGCTCCCGCTCTGTCACAAAAACCAGAGTGTGGTGGTAGTCCTAGAAACAAAAGTGAAGAAACAGCATTAGGGTTAGATCTTATAATTATGTATTAGATGAGGTTCTCAGAAACACTTTTTTATGAAACACATTTTTCTTTCTCATGACTTATTCTGAAACAGTGTACTTTACTTCCCAAGTTTGTACTGGCTGATTTCTGGTCTAGTACCAGTGCCTATTAATATTTGCAACGATGCAAGAGTCTGCTCAGGTCGGCTAATATTTGTTTGGGGTTATGAAGAGTAAAAATTCTAAATAAAGGATAAACAGATAATAAATAAATAAATAAATAAATAAATAAATAAATAAATAAATAAATAAATAAATAAATAAATAACTGAATAAATAAAGTATCGTAACCGTACAGCAGGTGTGATTAAAATTGCTGATTTATTTAAAAACAAATCCTTGCAAATGTATGAAAGCCCCACTTTTCAGTTTTCGTTGATGTTGGCGGTGCCATATGGACAAAAGCAGTACTGTTTTGACTGACAATGTTTTCCATTGGCACTAAAGCGCACAACGTTGCGAAATCCTGAGCTTTCGCACGCCTGCAGTTGATCTGAGTTACATGTTTTTGTTTCCTGTGGCTATGCGAATGATGAATAGCGATGAGGTGATGAATCTAACTGTGTCTGAACAATATGTTGAGAATAAACATTGAAAATGAATGTGTAACTGATTCCTGGTAACTTTTGGTGTAACGTTGGTTCTGCTTTCATGTATGAGACAAATCCAACAACCGGTCGACGTGAAACAAAATATCGTATACTATAAACAATCTGAAAGTATCTAAATGAAGGTGAAAGTACCTTATTCTCCTGTGGAGTGAAGCAGACTGTGAAGCCCACTGACAATCCTGCTGCTACTTTAGTCTTAGCCTCCTTTGGGCCTTCAACTTGGAAATAAGCGGACTCCTGATGCTCCAGCTTGACATGCCGTGATATCTTGACAACAAACAAACACAAATTGTCAAAAGCACCATAACAACCCTAAAATCAACAGAGCATCAAACACACAGTTGGAAACATTCAAGTATGTTTTATACCTTTTTTTTCATCCTATGTTTTACAGATAGAACCATTATATCTCTGAGCATTTTGCACACTAAAATATACCGAGAAACACACTGGCATTAAGAAAATAATAATAATTCATTCATTTATTCATTCATTCATTCATTTATGCATTTAGGGGTTGTGACGCTTTGGTCCAGTTAAAGGTTAGAATATTGTATTAGTTCAATTATTTTGTTAAGTCCGCACCTTGTCATTGTTGAACAGTTGTAGAGGTAACTTGTAAGATTGTGCAGGAGTGAAGTTCTGGAAAATTAACTCAGGTGGGTGGGGCTGGAAAAATGACTGACTGACTTCCACCGAGGGCATCTGCAAACACACAATTGTAGAAATAAAATTGCACTGTGCTTTAATCTTTCTAAACTCATTACGCAAGACACTGGACAATACAAATAACAGACCCAATGTTGACAAGAGAGTCCCGTCAAGAAGAGTGGAAAAAATAAAACTGGTTCATGAAGCAAATTTGATGCTTTGTTTTCCAATCCAAAGTTCAAGGGTCTACACATTCTGGACACAATTATTTTTGAGTGCATACGGTATAGTTTTCACACCCTTCCCAAAATTGGATTACAAACCCTATAATGCTTAGATTCCTGAATTCAAAGAACTGACATTGGTGGCAGCGGCACGGTGGGGCACTGGTGACTACGTCCGTCTCACAGTTCAGAGGGTGTAGGTTCGATTCCACCACAGCCCCACCCTGTGTAGCATTTGCATGTTCTTCCCGTGCCTGCGAGGGTTTTCTCTGGGCACTCCGGTTTCCTCCCACATCCACAAAAGAAAAATTGCATGGTAGGCAGATTGAGCACTCCAAATTACCCGTAGGTGTGAGTGCAACTAACTGGCAACCGGTTCAGGGTGTCCCCCGCCTCCTGCCCAATGATTGCTGGGATAGGCTCCAGCACGCTTCAACCCCCGTGGGGACATTGGTGGCTCAAAATGCAAGTGATGTGTGTTCAAGATATCAATTGATCGGGTTAGTCGGGTTAGTAGCACTGCATTAAGTACATTTCTGTTGTCTTCTTCCTACTTGTATACTATAATGACACTATTGATTTGTATAACTTCAGACAGTGCCTACAAGGAAGACAAATTGTACATTGCTTTTCATCACGTTTGTTCACCAACAAGCCATAAAGGTCGGAATAGTTAATTATTACTTTTTGATGAGTTGTGCTCGGTTCAAGTAGTTGGAGGAATCGAGGAGGATGCATTTCATTGCCCTCTGTCAGGCGTGGTTTTCTTGACTGCAACATTAGTGTGCGTCCATAAGATGTCACCTGCAATGGAAGCAAATCGAGTAATAAGATAATAACAGTAATACCGTGATTTTATTCTTTATTAAAACCCTTTAAATTTCTCCGTTAAAAAATGGACCGATACATCTTGGTCGATTTCTGAAAACATTGGATTATTTTGTAAAAAAAATAAAATAAAGCTGTTTTGTACAAAAATGGGTGCAGTGAAAAAAACAATAATTTTAAAGTATAAATATCTGTCGAACTGCTTTACTAAAGGGAACACAAAATGTTGACGGACGTTTACGTACTAATTGTGTCCAGCTTCAACATGAGTAACTCTGCATCGATTCATGTTCAATATAATGCAATATAATATTCGCGTTCTTTGGACTAAGACCATGACTAATGAGTCGTTTGACATAGTTAAACTGTGTTTAATAAGAAAATAAAATAATTTAAGTCTCACCCGTCTCTAAAATCCAAACGTCGGGATCAACGTTCCTCGTTGTGTTTTGTTACCATGGCGACGGACTCGCGTTACCTTTCAGTAACATCCGCTCCAATTGGCCAGCATTTGCTCAGGCGCCCCAGTGCATGTTCGGCGAGCGTTGACATGACATACAAGCAAAACATAACTCAATAAGTTGTGAATTCTAGAAAAACCTAGATAAATCTGCCATTTTGAAGACGCCGTGCAAAAAAGGTACGAACAAAAGAACCGTGATCGGTGTTAACGTTACTGTAATCTATAAAGAGGCAAACAAATGATGACATGTCGCTCTCCCGACGATAAGAAAAGAAAAGAGAAAAAATGCAAAACAAAACAAAACAAAAGAACCACTCGTTCATTGCCTCGCCAAGGATTCATAACAAAAGTACACACTGGTAGGTTCAAAACTGTAACGTACCTTAACATTTGATGGCCAGGTGACGTCTCCACATCTGCTGTTAGAAATTAATCCTGTTTTGTTAGACGTATACTTTAATAATAATCAAAACGTTTAATATCCAAAAACATTTGAAGCAACAAATAATTGTGTATCTATTGTGAAAAACGGATGCGGATCAGGCTCCCTTACTTGCTTTGAGTCTTTGCAGGGGGGGACAAATCACATTTCCAGACTGTCAAGTGTGTCAACGGTGCTGGCCACCATCGGAAAGGTTGCATGGTTCCTCCAACAGGACAAAGTGGCCTAAATATACGGCTAAAAACACCCCCAGAATTGCTAAGGACAAAAGTCTTAAAATCAATAAAGTACTTCGATCACAATAAAAAGTCGAGTTGTTATTTCTGATTTTTTCATTTTTTAAAACTGTTTTGGGAAAAGTTCAGAAAACAAACCAGGCTCGCTTATAGGGAATTTCTGGCAACACATGCGGAATGTGATTGTACAAAGCGTCCACTAGAGGGCAATAATGCACCGTGAAAATATAAGCACTAGAAACAAATCCAACATCCGTGATCCAGGCTTATACTGTACAGTCAAATACTTTCAAACTCTTGAACATACGTACATTTCCAGGAAAAGAAGAGTTTCTAAAGAAAATATTATGTTTAACGCTATGCCCAACATGAATTATATTAAAAACAAAGTCGTGCATCACAGTGTGGGAAGATGAGGGTGATGTGCCCACGCTGCAAAGTGAGGTTCTGAAGTAAAAGTCACATTATATTCTAAACTGCTGCAAGTATTGTTCTTTATGGCCTAATATATGGGTAGAACGGATGCTGCTTCAATAACATCAGTCATCAATTGAAAAAAAAAAGGTGTTTTTCTCAGCTTTTTAGTTGAAGAATGTTTCTGGAGAAACCACCCTATGTTCTCCTGCCAATTACTCAATAATGGAAAAAGACAACGTTTTTTTGTTGTTCAAAGATAAGGCTCTAATCTTTCTAATGGGTGTTGTGTTTTTTTCATGGTCATCATCATCATCATTATTATCGGTTTAAAGTCCACTTTCCAGACTGCCGCTGGGTTGGACTGGATTCTCAATATGGCTTTCTTCCACCGGGGGCGGTCCATGGCCATCTCGTGGTTGAGAGTCCTATATTGAGAAAATTTTTGGAGCAAAACTTTTTACAGCCGGATGCCCTTCCTGACACCAACCCAAAGGGAAGTATCATAGTAGTAGGTCATAGTAGACGATTTTCTGTGGGTCTTGAAACATATGTCAAAAATCCCTCAAACGGTTGGCAGCGGTTGGCCGCTCAGAAAATTGCTGTTTTCTTTTGTTTTTATTTCTTTCTTTGTTTGGCTCATATATTTTGTAAATTTGACTAATAATTATGCCTCACCCGCCATGAACATCATCGTACATCTCTTGCCAAAGACAGAGCTCCGTCTCGCTCACAGCCAGCCAAATCAAGAGCAAGTCATTCAGCAACTCAAATCGTCTCATGGTACATGGAAGATGGTAGAAACTGAAAAAAAAGGTGTTATTATCATGCAAGAAGAGAGAATAAATGCCTCAAACTAAATTGTGGAGGGTAATTTCTGTTTGTCTGTCTATAAGAGAGATAACAGGTGATTTTTAGGATTATCAAGAATAACAAAAGGCACAAGGATTTAGCTATCACTGTCATTCTGGCTGGGTAGAATAGTTCTATTAAATAGAAAGTCATTCTTTTCAGTGTTCTACATATCAGCATCTGTACTGACGCTTCACTGGACCATAAACCTCGAAGTTTAGCGAACTCTTCAATATCTGGTATTGTATTAGTGGTGGTCTTCATTACAGTTCTTGACATTGTTTAGTTACTTTATTGAGCATAATAAGAAACATTAAAATGTAGAAGTTGATGAAAGGGCATTGTGTTACAATTTTGCATAAGATTTCCAAGGTATAGAGCCCAAGAGGAAAGAGTAGAGGCACAAGAAGACTGGAATTTCAATAATCCCATCACACTTGGTCAGTTCCAACAGCATGATTACCATTGATTGCCTTTAAATGTTCCACAAGTCAAGAGGGCTTTGAATCAAAACGTGGATTTGTGCCATGAAGCCACAGTTTATCAAACTCCATCAATCCTCTACAGGTGCAGGAATAGCCACTGCAGTCAGCTCTTCTGTTTTTTTATTATGCCATGAATCTTTTTGTGGATGAAGTTTTTAGTGACCAGCCAAAAGAATAACAGAATTAAATCCACCGACTATTAAACACAATTTGGTGCACAAGGACTTTGTTACTGCAAGAAAACATTTCAATTTCATCATAATATCTAACTTTGTACAGTATACGTAGTATATAACAATGTATATGCAAACCCCAATTCCAATGAAGTTGGAATGTTGTGTAAATATTCAATAGAAAACAGAATACAATGATTTGAAACACTACAAAGACCAAATATTTCATGTTCATTTTGTCATTGTACAGCGGGTATACAACAAAACTGAGCTTCAAGCTTGCCTTAAAACAAATCAAATGAATTAAATTCCAATTTTTCTAAAAAGATTGGCAGGCAGGAATCTGATACTATTACATCATGGTGAGAATTGTGATGGGGAATAAGCGGAATAAGGAGAGTGCTAGAGTTATGCACCCTTTTGCGTCTGTGCAGTGTGAATGTGTAATGGATACTAACTTTGCTGTGCAAATGTGCAAAGATTAACCACATTCCTTAAGAGCCTTAAGAGTAGCGCTAGCTAATAAGTTAGCAGCCTGGTTGCTTAATCCGCCACCCACCCGGCTTGAAACAATGAAGGTTAACGTACTGTAACTGCAGCAATATTGTCTGGGGCCTGGCTTCATACCGGGACGATTGTTAGGCAAGAAGCTGTCATTGGAGTGGTGATATGCTTAACCAGAAAAAAACAAAACAATTACACAAGAACAAAATGAGTCTGCTGCACTGGTTTGACAACTATATTGCAATGAGTGGTGTAAGTGCTGTCTTTTACCGAGAAGTGCAGCAAGGAAGCAGGAGAGACGAGCAGATCTGGTAACCGGATTTGTTGGAGACCACTTGCAGGGCATTCTTAAACGGCACAATGACAGACAAGGGGAGACAAACATGCTGAAGCACAATATGGTGTTCAGCTATACTTTTTCCAACTAAGCCTTTAATACCCACTAATACCAGAAGTGTATATATTCTTTGACTACTAAGCAAGTCACTGAAATGTCCTTGAAAGTTCTTGACTGACACACACAGTTATAGCTGTCTGCTCCCACGCGTCTCCTCTCTTGCCCGTTTAGTGTTCTTTGTCAGACCCCTGTGCCCCTCAGGACCAGGACCCATCAGAAAATGTACTTGGTGGCAACAGGGAATTGAGTTTTCAGCCCAGGTCAAACTACCAGAAGTCCTTGAGAAAAGAAATGTCCCTATAGGGCAGGGGTAGAGCGCGCTGGTCCAACGAGATAAAAATCCCACTTGTTTTCCATGTCTCCCTGCTGCAACATACCTGATTCAAATAATCAGATCATCAGCAACAATCAAATACAACACCCTGGATTGCTCCCTTTTGTGTTGTTTGAAGATTTATGATTCACTATAACACCGCTTATTTTGATATTAGAATGCCTGCATTTAACCTTCCTGTGTTTGCGTGGGTTTACTTTGGGTACACCGATTTCCTCCCACATTCCAAAGACATGCATGATAGGCCGATTGAGCAACCAGTTCAGGGTCTGTTGACTGCTGGGATTGGATGCGACATGCCCGCAACCCTCATGAGGAAGAAGCTGTCCTGAAAATAGATGGCTGGATCATGTCATAAACTGTAGATAGCAATTATCTAAAATACTTTAACAATATTCAGAGATAACCTGAAAACGATAAGTGAAATAGATTGGACACATAAGATTCTATGCATGACCTTGAAGGAAGGCACTTCCAAATTAGGCCAATTATCACCGACACTGGCACAGTTCCAATGAGAGGGCAAAGTTATTTGCTTTTTCTTTTGGTTGAGAAACAGAGGCTACAATTCCCTGAAATATCTCCTCATTCAAAAGATGAGACAAAGGAGGACATAGCAGATGGAGAAGGGCTGATGGAAGGAAATGAGGGAGAAAGAGATTAAAAACGCCAGCGAGAAAAGCAATTATCTCTCGGAATTCAGATGCTATGACAGTAGTTGACAGGCAGGGAGAGCTGCATCTTATTGCTATGCTTTCATCATTGCTGCCCACCATCCCACCACCACAACACACAGTCCACCACATCTCCTACGATGTGCTTTCTCTTCCCATCATTTCTCAACTCCTCTAAGCCCTCAGCTACCTTTGATTACAACTCATACAGAAAAGCTGCAACATGAATGTGTGTCTCCTTAAGTGCAAGCACACAAACTGGACTTTGAGTGGTAATGTTTGTTCATGGGCAACTACTTTCATTTTGTATTTTTGTTCCCTCTGCTGTCATAAAGTCCTCACAGTGCTGTAACTCTGCCACCGCAAATCTCTTGGCACTCCCTAAAAGCTTCCCTGCCAGTGCATTAACGACGACGTGCAAAATGGAGGGATGCTGGATCTGTACTTTTTGGGCAGACAGAAGACGGACGGATCAAGGCCATACTATAGTTCTGAAAATGGCAATGGATGTACACTGAGGAGTCTGGTCTTTATCGGGCATACTGAGTTGAAACATACATGAGACTGGTGGAGGCTGGGAAAGGTGTTAAATTAAAAATGATAGTGTCTTGATGGGCTGTAAGTGATGTTGTGGACCAGATCTGGCCACCTCTTTATAAAAGCTTAATGATGCTGAATTCTGAAAATGTCACTTCTACTTCAGATAGCTACATGGCGCAACTGCACCTCTAAATCGGGGGAAATACTAACACAGTACACAAAAGCACTATTCAGTGGCACATTTGGATAAAGGCCTGCATTTGAAAATACCCAAATGTTACTCATTTGTTAAATTTGCAACAACGATTAAATCTATCTGCTACTTTCTGTTAGGAGATTTATAGAATAAGGATTGCCACGTCAGCATGTTGGTGTACTCTCTCCCATTCTCTCCCATTCTCTCTCTCTCTCTCTCTCCCTCCCTCTTTCTCTCTTACTCTGTCTCTCTCTCTTTCTGTCTCTCTTTCTGTCTGTCTGTCTGTCTCTCTCTCTCTCTCTCTCTCTCTCTCTCCTCTCTCTTCCTCCACCTTTCTCATTCTTACACACAAGTACACTCACATATGATGAGGGGAGGGATTAGATTTTTTTTTCTTGCATGGCGTGCTAGCTATTTGCTAAACACCGTGGGATGTTTGAACTCATTTGACTTTTCCGAGGTTGCTGAAACTGCTGAATTAGCTTATGAGAAGACTTTGATGTGGCGAGCTCGGATAAGATTAAGGCTGATTTAATACTGATTGAACCCTTCCATTGATTTACTACCAGCTCATCAAGTTTGCTTCAGATAAAACTTTAAATCACCTCACACTTCAAGAACATTCTTACCTAGACTGTACAACAGCTTCCACCCAAGTTAAATCACAAAAATCAATCATTTATTCAGGATAGCAGTGATGTGCTTATTATCGGATGAAGTGGAAATGCATTTGTGAAAGTATTTTGCATGTGATAACTTTTTTCTGGAAATGCTTACACTGACCGAAATGTCCATTCCTTCATCTTGAAACTAAGAGTGACCATCAGACTGGCACACACTCTTAAATGTTTCACACACACCCAATTTTGTTGTATCTCACCATACAATGACAATAAATACTTCTTATCTTCTTATCTACTTTGCCTTCAGTGCCACTCCTACTGGTGTATGCCTGGCTGCAAATGTTTGGTGGTAGTCATAAGGGCTGGAGGCACGCACATTGGTAGCCACGCCTCTGACAGCTCGCCCCAGGGTAGCTGTGGCTACTCACGTTAGCACATCCGCCTTACAGTTCAGAGGGTGCAGGTTCGATTCCACCTTCCGCCCTCCCTGTGTGAAGTTTGCATGTTCTCCTGGTGCCTGCGTGGGTTTTTTCCGGGCACTCCGGTGTGTGTATGTGTGTGTGTGTGTGTGTGTGTGTGCGTTGAAGCAGGGTCACTTGTAGGTTAGTGGAACTACACAGGAGATTGAAGTGATTGCTCAGTGATGGCAATCCTGAAATTTTTAGATTAATCCTCAGCTTTTCAAATCCACTTCAAGCATTTTGAAGTGCAAATGGTCACTTCTGAATTCTAGAATTTCATTGTGTTCCACCAAGAGGCCCTGGAACAAATCAAATCCTGGCAACAAGAGTAATAAAAAATGGAATGTGCTGAGTTATTCAGATTATGGTTTAATTTCCTGTTGTCCTGGTGAGCTTACTTTCTCTCAGTTGACTTCATGGAAAAGGCGAAACACACCCTGGACTCCTGCTGAGAGACAACATTCATACTCAGATTCCACACCATTGCCGACGCCTGTGGCAGACAAGTAAACACACAAAATAACACTATCAATGACATCAGTAAAAACAAAAAATAGTTTGGCCAGATCATCTTATCTTGTGGAAAACTGCAAGCACAAACAAGCCTCTGAATTTAATTTGAATTACAGGCAACCTAAGACTAAACACAGCACTACAATAGACAGTTCCTTGATGATATGTATGTGCAAAATAAGAAATAATACGTTTATAGTATCCAAAACATTCATTTCCGTGCATATTTCAAATCATCTATCCATTCATTTGTGATGGTGGACTTTCTGAAATGATTGAGCAAGAGGTATGATACACAAATGACTGTAGGGGACATATAGTATCTACAAGTCACCCTAAGTACAATTCTGATGCCTATTTAATTGCAACCCACCTTCATTTGAAGAATGTAAGTTTGGACCTTCACAAGATTTTCTTCGGAAGAAACACTGATTAGGCTAAACTTTAACCCAACTGTTGTTCCACCCTCACCAAGAGCCAGAAAGCCCTTTTAACACAAAGGGGAAAAATAACTCTTACAGACATATTGGTCAAGCTTGCACTGGAATTAAAGCAACAGATGAGGTCAGAGAAGGTAAACCATAAAATAAGCTTGCTGCAAAGAAGTTTAATTGCTGTGGCTAGTGGACATTGGATATTGTACCTATGTGGGCTGAGCGTTTTTAATTGTTGTGCACGACACGAAAGGAACCATTGCCATTTTGCCAATATGTTTTGAACTAAAAGCATTAAATATTTTCAGTCATTATCCATTTATCATGAACTTTATTTGACATCAGACCATGGGGTCAATTGCAAGATTTTGCTCTTTGTGTTTGAGAAATGCATCAGTCAAAAGAGCTCAAAGTTAGAACAAAAAATGTGAATTATTATACAATTACCTACTTCTCCCGACTGATAACTTTTTTTTTAAAATAAATAACTAAAGCCGAACTCTACTTGTATCATATTCGATGTACTACACGATATAAACTTCAGTTCCTCCCTAGTGTGATTGGCTCCGCCTCTTTCGCAGGCGTCATCGCGTCCAGCGTCCTCCACTGATTTACTCCGCTTAAAGACTGGAAACGAAAGTCGGCGCGACTGTTTAACTAAACTTAACAACCCAAACAAACAAAAGACAGAAAAAAAAAAACTAATTGCCTCCAGACGATCGACTGGTCCAGCTCATCCAGAGGACATGGAAGTGCCGTTGTGCAGGTAGGAACCGTGAGCCGCTTAAATGTAAGACCGGTGAAGCTTAAGGAATAAATCAGTCAATACACAATTGATCAGCTCACCTAAAAATAACAGATTTGACATATGACGTAAATTTTAATCCTATTTACGTTCACGTTTTACGCACCGTCGTGATGCCGCCAAGGCAACAATTTCGGATCAGCCTGGAAGATCGATCTCTGCCAACAGGCAGCACAATTAATTAGAATGGCTCGCAAAAATATGTACCCGGTATTTTTATCGTTGTCATACAGGTTCGTTTTAACGTTCTGGTCCACTGATAGTATCATATCTTGACAAACGCCCAAGCAGTGACTCGCCGAGCTGAGCCGAGCGCTGAAAGCGGGGATCACTGACAGCACCACGGAGAGCTCCAGGCCCGCTCCCCAGCTCTGACGTCAAAATACCCTTTAGTTTTTATAAACTGTAAATCACCTTGCGCAGTGTTTTCCAACTTTTACTGGACCATTGCTAATATTTCTAATCACAAAAAAAGTTATGGGACAGCCCCCCCAAGGACAATTTAGCCAGCAACATTTTGGGGAAAACAAAACAAAACAAAACAAAACAAAACAAAACAAAACAAAACAAAACAAAACAAAACAAAACAAAACAAAACAAAACAAAACAAAACAAAACAAAACAAGAAAAGTTAATTTGTTTCATTTGTTTAAAAATAACTTTTTTTTTTTTACTTTTTAAGAAAACCAGAAAATAGTTGTACTAAGTTCATTTTGTTTTTACTTGTTAATCACTTCACTGGTTCTTTTATCTCAAACAAAATATTTTAGGTTGCATTACCTGACATGTTCCGGCTTGTACTTTCGCCTTCATCTGATGACATGTCAGATAATGCATCCTAAAATATTTTGTTTGAGATAAAAGAACCAGTTAAGTGAAAACCAGAAAACTTATTGCCTAATAAATCATTTACATGGGGTCGTACGGTGCTAAATATTTCATTTATTAATTAAATATGGAGTGTATGAATTGTTTTAGCTGTGTTTTGATGTGATGCCAATTAAAATATTTTTTCAGTCAAAAAGTTAGGAAAACCCTGTCTTACAATCTATTTTTTGTTCTCAAGAAAATGAAGTCTCTTCTTTTTTAAGTGTTTGTCACTACTAGTTTTGATTACTCATGTTGGCTAATCTTTAATTTGACTGTATTACTGCCGTTAGATAATTTATAGAGCAAACTATCAAACTATCTTATCACTACAGTTTCACTTTTGTGTTGCCTCAAGGTCAATCATCTGTGTGGTGCCTAGCTGGCCGGCCATTAAATAAAGCACAATGAGACAAATGACACACCTCCAAGCAGACTGAGACTGCAGTTTTGGACTTCTAACAGAACGATGAGCATAGCTGCTTAGATCAATTCTGAGTATAGGAATCACGGATGAAAGAGAATGTTGGCATCTAAAATGAAGTCAGTTCAGTTATCCATTACAACAGTCTGATGATTCAGCGTAGTGTGTACAATGCTGCCATTAACACTTGGGATAAACGTGAAGGGCAACCTCTGCAAATGATAATCGATTTAATCACTTTCTTGTATGTGTTGTAATAGCTTGTCATCCTAAACAAAATGCCTTTAAACAATCAGACTCTCTTCCAAGAATACATTCAAATAACAGACTTAGAGAATACTTTGTAGCATGAAATGAACATTATGAACGAGTCATCATACAAGTCTTGATTGTATTACTAATGCCCTCAGTCAAATATTCAGGGCCAAAGAACCGGGCAAGTCCAAAGGCGCTCTTGGAAACACTGTCTTTTTCATTATTCTTCCATTCGTTGCCATTTTGGAGGGCCTAGGCATGCCCCAAAACATCCCGGTGGTTGTAAATCCACATCTTCTAATGTATGCAAAGTACGAAGTCATTCACATACAGCCAGGCAGCAGTTTCATTGATGGACATGAAATTCAGTGGACAAGTCTATGATGAGAGGATGCACAAAAAAGTCTTAATTGGATCCATCCCAAGAATTGAACAGGAAGTTGACCATTGTGAATTCCATGGCTTGCACTTACCTAAGAGAATTTGTCCTAATTAAAGTAGTTATCCTAAATCCATAGGCCGATCTAAAATACAAAATATTTCAACCTGTACCATATCATATGAGTGGGGCTTAACACGTGTTTACTGATCATGACAAGGATTCGCCATGAAAAATCGAGGGCAAGGGTTTGGTCACTGCATTATCGTTTTTACCTCTTTATTTTGTTTATTTTTGTATGGATGTGTTTTTCCCCTTTTTCCCCTTACATCTTATATTGAAAATGTGTCCTTTGGCATTAATCATTATAATTCATTTGACTTTAAGATCCAGTTATGATGACTGCAAAGGGACTGCCGACTGGCTGCAGACCCGCATCAAGCACAGGCCCCGAGTTGCCATCATTTGTGGGTCAGGCCTGGGCGATTTGGCTGACTTAATAGAGGATAAAATAGTTTTCCCATATAAAGACGTCCCGGGTTTCCCAACTAGCACTGGTACCTTTTGATTTGTTTTGTTTTCATTTGACATTTTAGCAGAAATGTGTCAGAGGAAAACTCAGTTGGTGTTTATACTTTTTATGCTCTGTTCAGTGCCAGGTCATGCTGGACAACTGGTTTTCGGGAAGCTCCAGGGCCGGGAGTGTGTCTGCATGCAGGGTCGATTCCACTTCTACGAAGGCTACAGCCTAAACACTGTAAGAACTGTAATAAGTTTCATGGAAATTCGTAGATTTTACAAACTGCTGCATTTGGTTGGTGTTCCACCGAGACAGAATTGTAAAATTATGCTGAAAGATCAGCTGGAGATGAGAAGATGCTTTACATTTGTGTCAGCATTGGTCAATCGGTTGCCAAGGTCAATCGACCTTTGTAACATTGAGATTGTATTTTGGTTTCAGTTTATCACCAGTTGTGATGAGCCTCTTCACATAAAGACAATCATAAAACCCAGTTTTATATTTATAATAAACAGAAGTTATACAGCATATGAAAGTTTTGGTATCATCCAGTTAGGACCTTAGACAGATTTTGCTCTTTGTCCCATTATGACACGGGTAATCCAAGATAACCAACTAAGCAAACATTACGAAGAATAGATGACAGATGTTCAACATAGATTTCATATACGTGAAGCAGTCAAAGGGTTTTCAGCCACAATGAAGGATGAGAACAGTCTTGAAGTTCTGGCTTAACATTGACACAAACAAAATTGCTGATAGACGTCAACTTCATCCTCATTTGAAGCAAAATGTTAAATGTTTTTGCTGGCCCTGCAACATCCCCTGCACATGTGTGTTTATTTATTATTTTTTTTAAATTTATTGTTTGTTTGTTTGTTTTCTTTTTTATATGTTTGTTTGCTTATTTGTTTGTTTGTTTATTTGTTTGTTGGTTGACTGATTTCTCCCCTTTCATTCAAGTGAGGAAATAAACGATGATGACAAAACATCAGGACTCATTAAGGGTTGCTCATCGTCTTCTAAAGTATTGTTAAAAAGAAATATCCACTTCGTAGATATCAATGCAACCCTCAGTGATGCCACGCATATATTTGTATCTATATTTGTCAGACGTTGATCAAGTAATAATGGAACATTCTGAACATATTGAAAACAAGACATTAATTATAATGCACAATATTTGTGACTGTAGGTGACGTTCCCTGTGCGAGTCTTCTTCCTGCTGGGTGTGGAAACTCTGATTGTGACAAATGCAGCAGGTGGACTCAATGGCAGCTACAATGTGGGGGATATTATGGTCATTAAAGATCATATCAACCTGCCCGGTTTTGCTGGCCAGAGCCCATTGGTTGGGCACAATGAAGACAGGTAACACTCAACATCCAATATAATCTCCAGTTTGTAATATTTTTAAGGCCCACCCAAAAGAGAGTAAGTAATGCTGCTCAACTGTCCTTTCTTCGTGTTATTAAAATATATAAAGGAAACATGCTGCTTTCTTGAAAAATACGCCATTATGTTTGTGGTACAAGGCGGCACAGTGTTGCACTGGTTAGCATGTCCTCCTCACAGTTCAGAGGGTGCAGGTTCGATTCCACTGCCGGCCCTCCGTGTGTGGAGTTTGCATGATCTCCCCGTGCCTGCCCACCAACATCCCAAAAAACATGCATGGTAGGCTAATTGAGCACTCCAAATTGCCCGTAGGTGTGAGTGCGTATGGTGGTTTGTCTCTGTGTGCCCTGTGATTGGTTGGCAACCGATTCATGGTGTCCCCCGCCTACTGCCCAATGACAGTTGAGATAGGCTGTGACCCCCGTGGGGACAAGTGGTGCAGATGATGGATAGATGGATGAAACCGGGAGTAGCGGATTTTCTATCGCATGGCAGGAGGCATGTGTTCTAGTGTCAAATGCCAGGTGTGAGTTCAGTTAAGTTGCATTGATCGGTGTGCAACGAGTTTAATAAAAGTACGCAATGTCTTCTTTTTTTCTCAGAATGAGTTCTTATCTCATGTGATCTCATCTTATCGTACCTGTACAGCCTCTCGTTTTCTCTATCTTATCTATATGCCTCGTCCTCAGGTTTGGAGTGCGTTTCCCTTGCATGTCAGATGCCTATGACCAGAACCTGAGGGCTTTGGCCATTCAGACAGCAAAAGAACAGAAATGTGGCAGTTTCATGCAGGAAGGCGTTTACTGTATGGTGGTTGGACCAACGTTTGAGACCATCGCGGAGTGCAAGGTCCTGCAGAAATTTGGGGCAGATGCTGTTGGTAAGTAGAGATATTTAGAAAGGCACTCTCCTCAAAAGAGAAACGATAAAAAGTGAAAAACAAATTACACTCACAATGCAGTATGGTTTCTTGCATTTTAAATTAAGTGGGATTATTGTTCTTTTTGGAATCAGAAAGTTTTGATTCGGCTGCCTTGTGATGTTCCTTAAAACATTGAGCACATCATGCACATGTACAGTATGATGTACATCCCGATTCTGTATAACAGGGATAACATAAATAGAAGGTTAAATCACATGTAGTAAATGCGGTATTTTGTTGTACATCTTACTTCTTTTTACTTCTATCTTTTAGGTATGAGCACAGTCCCAGAGGTAGTGGTGGCTCGTCATTGTGGCTTGCGTGTCTTGGGTCTTTCACTGATCACCAACAAAGTGGTGACAGATTATGACAGTCATGAGAAAGCAAACCATGAGGAGGTGCTAGCGACCACCCGCCTTCGTGCAAAAGATCTCCAAAGGCTTGTCAGACATCTTGTCACCAAGATCTAGCACCTTCAGTCCAAATCTGCTGGAAACCTAAGGGTACTTACTCATAGTCACCCCAGTTGTTCAGTTAGAGGGGACTCAAGTAGGTGGTGATAAACAGAAACATGAAATAAGGAGCACATACCCCTGGGTGTCAAACTCTGGGCCTCGGGCCAAATCTGGCCCGCAGTGTAATTATATTTGGAAGATACATGATGAGACACAAAAAATGACAATACCAGATATTTATCTAATTTTACGATATTACTCCCTTTATCCGTCAAGACTGCAATGTGGGTGCGCTGGAGGTACACTAATTTTAAGCCTGTTGATTTCTCACTCTCTTAGTTATATAACTTTTGGTGCTCCTTTTGGATTCTCATTAAGTCACAATGAAAATCAGCCTTTTGGTTTTGTTTTGCTTTTAATTCACACCATGCAATTATTTTTGATAAGAAAAATCTGCATATAAGAGTGAATGCTGAATAAATTCATAACTAAGAACACAAATTCATGCATCTTTGTTGGAGTGGTTTCTGATCATCGCTGTTGATTTTCAATATTGTCAATGCCATTGTCAACATTTTTAGTGTATTTTATTTACAATGATTTTGGATTATGATATCTTTGTGTGTCTTTGGCATGTGGAGAAATTGACAATAAAGCTGATTTGACTTTGACTTTGATTACCCTGGATGTTTTTATGCCACAAAGATACAAAACAATACTCTATTTGGTGTTTTTAGGCTACAGACAAATCTTGGTTAGTCGGTTAAATTGAGGTTTTACTGTATATTGTATATTTGAAGAGCTGAAGTCAAAACTCTCAATCAGCAGTGATGTACATGGCTATTTCTCCCATACATACAATTTAGAAATAATTTTCGACCAAGAGACCACAGCAGTGAAATATCAGGATGAGGTGTAACAATCTTGCAGTTTTCAATCACATCTGATTTGGTACCTCCTGTCAGGTTCCTTTGACCGTTCTAATCATTAGAGCGAGAAAAGCCTTTATCAGCAGTCCACTGTTTGGACCATTTGTATTGCATTATGCTAATGGAAGTCTTTAAGGGGAACGTCACAAAGAAAAACATTTCACACCCCATGTATCATCTTTTCATATGAAATGCTGCATTTATTATATATGCACGTTTGGATGCTGGTCCATTGCTCTGTCATCGTTTTTGTCAGTGTTTTTTTGGCCCACATGCAGAACACACTCAGGAGACCGAGGAGCTCTTTAAATGTTTATTGGGGTGGGGAGGAAATAGCTGAGCTGAGGGTCCGGGACAGGAGCAACAGAGCTGGTCGTCCGAAGGTGGAGTGAGTGCTGCCAGGGAGGAGTGGAATCTGTCAGGAAGTCAGCGAGGGATCCAGGAGCAGCAATAGATCTTGTTAGATGGCTTGATAAGAATGCGGCGGAGGGCGAACGGGCAGACCGGAGTGCCAGGTGATGCAGCGAAAGCGAGCAGGGTAGATCAAGCGTGAATACGAGGGCATGGAGGTAACTAACAGTGGCAAACACTCAGGCGAGGATCTGCTGGCTGCAAGCTCCTTAAGAGCCTCCCTCCCCTTAACGGATTCAGATCAGATCACATATGGATCCTCAGCCACCCTGCTCATTGACGCCACCTGTGAACAACAATGAAAACTCCCAGACCCTGACATGCTCAAACTGAGACAAATTATATCATAATCCAAAATACTGATGTGACATGATTCAGTGAACACTACAATTAAAAATACTTGTTAAATATTGTTTGCATTTGTAAAGATATCAACAAAGTCATCCCCACCACAGCGACCACTTCACCCAGCACTCAATCAAGTATGTGTCTACTGATCTGAAATTTTCGTGTTAGCTAACGGTAATCAGTGAAGCCAACCAAATTTACCACATCTCTGCTTACTTTTTGGCATTGGAATGGTGCTCGAGACAGTAGTTCCGCGGCCACACACCTAAATACGTCGAAAGTCAAACCTTATGTAAACACACCTTCTACAAAAAGACA